>NW_028259156.1:4545454-4696969 GCF_977971745.1 Zootermopsis nevadensis | reverse complement strand
ATAAGATTAATTTTTTGGGTTATAAATACTGAAATCGTTTAAAAACCACCTAAAATCTTCTGATAAAATTTTGTACTGTAATGCCACTATTTTCAGTCGAAATATGAAGTACATTGTATCATGCTGATCAAACCAAGGAGGATACGATATAGTGCGCATGGTATATCTGTGGAATGCGTACAGCATTTATGGGAGTAATAAACGTGGTATGGGGCAAATTCTTCAGAGTGCATTATAACGTAACACTGACCCGACATTGAATGGCTCCTGGACGCAGAAGGTTTTTTTTATTAGGGCTGCAATGTTCAAGAATCCATTTCATAACGAATGTCCTGAATTTGTGACTTTGGACCGAGAGACACTTAAACGAAATGATGAAAGTGTGGCAGTCATGTATCTTAATTTTTAGTAAGTAATGTAGAAGAAATATTTTCAGATTTGTTGATAATTAAAAGTATTCATCCTGAAATGGTTGTTTCTTGAGTCTCGATTTGGATAGAAGTGCTTGTTAAGATTGAATTTAAAATTCTGTCTGTGTGCACAATTAGAAACTTGAATGAACAACTTTACAGAATTTTTGGCTGTAGCTAAAAATGGTATCGATATAAAACACACCCTTCAAACTGTTCATGTGACAAGTTTGAAATGTCACGAGTTCAGGACTAAATTGAATAATCCTTTTACGGAAACCATTTCTGTTTCTGCCATGTACTGTACGTGCAATACGCCATGGTAGCATCACTCCTTTCTGCCTGACGATGAAACTCATTATGAAGCATGACGTCATTTAATCAATGTCACCGCTGTGACAGAAAATGTCTGTACGCAAACAAGTAGGATCCTCACAGCGCTCGTACCAAGAGCATCGAAGGTGATGATATCTTTGAAGAGGTAGGCTGAGTCGATTGTCATACAACCCTACCGTTTATTAGTTATATGAAGCTAATAACTGTAACAAGACTGAGAAGTTGTAGTTCTTGGAGTAAACTAAAATTTCAAAGTGTCCCTCACGTCACACTACGCCATAACACGCAGTGACGTCACCATGGCAACCAGAGGAATAACAAATGTAACAGTGGTGTCCAATGTCTGCAATTCTTTGTGTTATGCATTGGCGTATTTATATTAACACAATAATTTGTTATACCTGAATAATTATAATAATAATAATAATAATGAAAGCAAAAATAATTCCAATAATTATAGGAGCAACTGGAACTGTCTCCAAGTCACTCAGAAAATATTTGGTCAACATTTCGGGCGAACACAGCATCAGGAAACTTCAGAAAACTGCCATTTTAGGAACTTCATACATCATTCGAAAGACGCTGTCTTAAAATATGTAGAAATCTCTAACAATAAAACTATATAATACATGTAGAACGTATTAAAAACAAAATGTATTTCGGAAATAGCTGCTGGACTACGTACCTCAGGGGCAAGGTTTATCTCGGGTACATAGACATAAATACCCTATAAGGTGAATAGATGGAATAATAATAATAATAATTCAATTCATTTATTTAAGTGCTTGACAACAGCCAGGTGAGGCCAATAACAGTCAAGCACTGAACAACAGTACAGGATGAAATATAATAAATAATTAAATTCATTTCAATAATAATAATAGTAAAACATTACAAATACAAAAACAAACAAACAAATGAAACTAAATATATAAATGTACAATAATAATAATAATAATTCAGTTCATTTATTGAATAATATTTCACACGTAAATGGGTAAAATACGATACCTAAGTAATATAATTGAATTTAATAATATTAAATGAAAACATTAAACAATAAAAAACAGAAGAAACTTACAAAATTAAATAGCACAATATAAGATGCAGTCAGCACAGCAAGTAAATATAAGAAATGAGGTCTAAATAACAATAATAATAATTTCATTTATCTCATTTATTCATTTATTTAAATGCTTGACAACAGCCGAAAAGGCCAATAACAGCCAAGCACTAACAACAATACAAACATTATAATACAAAAGCAAACAAACAATGAACTGAATATATAAATGTACTGAATTAATTTATTGCAAAATAATTAATAATTAAATAAGATAAATGTTATGGATAAGTAAAATGATAATTAAATTAAAATCAGTTCAATTTTGGACAAACAACATACAAAATAAAATGTTGTACTAAATAAACAATAAAAAACAATGATTATTGTTTAAAAAGCTGACTAATAATAATAATAATAATGCGCATTATAATCCTAATAGGGTGACAAATAAAGGGCAACGTCACAGGCGGCAAAAGTTGCAGTCAATGAGAAATGAGAAATGCAAAATCAAAATGAAAAATTATTGTTTGGAAACCAGAATGGATTTTGCACTCGCAGATGGGATTATAATACATTTAATTTAAATAAATATTTTTTGAGGATATTGAATGGATTAATGCGGCATGGCGAGAAATAATGAACGATTCTGCAATGAAATGTGACAGCGGTTGGTTAATTCTAAGGATATTATCATTGGAAAGACGTATCTTATCTGAATTAATTTATATGACGTTATTAAAACATTTTTCTTCGTGAATGGCCTGCCGAATCTTCGTAACATTTTCGGGCGTTGTGCTCGAAGATGGTCGTCCAGAACGCTCGTCATCATCGACAGAGGTTCGGCCATTTTTAAAACGTGAATGCCACACAAAAGTTTGTGCACGACCCATTGCGGACTCCCCAAATGCTTGCTTTAGCATTTCATAGGTTTCCGTAGCCGTTTTGGCGAGTCTTTGGCAAAATTTGATGCACACGCCATTCCGAAATCGCAGGAGGGTCGGTGTAATGCACTACCAAAACGCCCGTAACTAAGAAACAAATGCTAATTCGATGATGCCGGCTGGCACACTGATTCACTATGAATGTAGGTCGCACCCCCTAAAGTCAGAAGCTCGTACTACATCCGGTTCGCCCGCTATTGACACAGTCTCGAAACTTTCCGATCGCACCTCGTAATTTGGTTCCTGTTTAACAAGATAAATGCAGTAGCTTGTGAGTGTTTACGTCAGCTTTCACTCTGAATACCGTCCAACGTCCATGACTTTTGAAAGGGACAATGAGCTACCGTGTTTACATTTTAATGAGAAAGTTAATAAAAAAACGTTCACTATGTGCCTCCCTACTACTATGCTATAAATGACAGACCGACAGCCAGATACGAACCTTTCACGCTTAGTCGGAGGGAATTTGTAAGCCTTCATCATTTTGTAAATGTATAAAAAAGAAATGCACTGCATTCATAATTTGGCATGTCATGATACCTCCTGAGGACCACTTCGTTCAACCCTTCATCCGTCCTAGAATTAAAACGTCCATTTTCGTGGATTGCAAAGAATAACTACGCAAACTTGTCACTGAAAAAGATCAACTGACTCCATGGAACAGTCCTTCTTGAGAGGCTAATAGTCGCTTAACTAGTCAAGAAATTTCGTGTATTTTACGGAATTTGTATGTTTATTACTGTGTTGAAAAAAGCCCTACACCGGTCCCTACCCAAAGCGTATTGAATCAAATACACACCCAATCTATATTATTTACCTAAGTGTGATTAATTGACTAAGTTGTCAGTAGCTCAACGTTGCGTTATAGGATAATTAATTAATTTTTAATTGGACGATGCATGAAAGGAAGCGATCGAGGCTTAATTTAAAGTACTATTAAGTTACTAACCCGGCATTAGGCTACTAGAACTTCATTTGCATTTACGAATAAAGTAGGAGGAGATTAAATTTGGTGAATGCCTGCTGTCTAGAAACGTGAGGATTTAATTAATCAAGACTTGTTTGGGTGTGAAACTTGGTCTCTCGTAATAAGAGAACACAAATCGATGGTGTTTAAAAACAGGGTGCTGAGAAGAATGTTAGAGCAAAGTCTTTAAGCTGCAGGAAGCTGTAGGTAATGGCTTAATGAGGAATTCTATAATTTATATTTTTTAGTAATTGTTATTTTATTTTTTATTTAGTGTTCTGTCTGACGACAGGTCCATATGAACAGGATCCTTCCATCCTTTTCTCGGACTGGGACCTGTTCATATACGTTCTTGGCAGATGATCCAGAAGTGGTTTGCCATTGCCTTCTTCTGTGTGTGAATGGAGTAATTGTTGGGATGCCACGGAGGAAAACTACGTGTTGCCTAGACCACGGCCTTGCCCAACACAAGTTATAAATTCGGGCACCGCCGGGAATCGAACCCGAGACCCCAGGATTACAAGGCCAGCGTGGGCGAGACGCGTAGCACGTAGGAGAGTTCAAAAATTCGCACAACAGTTTGGTTGAAAAGCCTTAAGGGAGGAGACCGCTTACAAGACCTAGGTGCAGATGGAAGAATATTATTAAAATGGATCTTACGGAAGTAGGTGTGGTGTGGTTGAGTGGCTGGTACTCGGACATCAGTGAGCGTTATGGAACGGAAGTTAGTTCTAAATTATGTGAGCTGATTTGTGTTTAAACCGCTTGGGCAGAACTGTAAGTGACTGGCTTGTAACTATGTCAAACACTAGTGACATATATTTGGAGTCAAGCCCTTTTTGCACGAAACTCGCCATTCGTGTAAACAGAATGTAAGTTGTGACGTTGAAACACGACTAATGTTAGATAAAAACATGCATAAAAGGCATGACCTGAGCTGTGAACAGTTGAACAAACGACGCTGCCTTAAGCAGGGAAACACCATTTGGCTTTTCTTATAAAATAAGGAGGAAAAAAATTAGTTCCGAATAATGGGTCCAGGTTATATAATGAGTAACAGCAGTTATTTACACAATGGTTAATGCTACAGAAATATTGTGAAAGAAGGTATTATGCATCCAAGTTTCTCCCGCCCTGTGAAAGGTCTCCTCATTGCCTGTCCTCAATCTTGAATGCTGGAGTACAATAGCTTATGGTATTAAGAATGCATTACAGCGCGTCGTTAATTTTAGTTGGAAGTGAGGCTTGCGTTTCCAACTCACCTAAATCACGGGAGAAGTGGCTTATTTCGGATCCACATTTTTAGTAGCTACACAGACTATCAATCAGCTCAACCGAACAGCGTTAGTTCGAAGAAAAAGAAGATTTCTTACTTAATATGAAGTCTTAGGCACTTTGTATCTATTTCAGAAGAAGAAATTATTAAAATTTATCGGTTATTTCTTCTTATGGGTGTAGCGTAATTGAACATATGAGCTTCAAACAATATTACCAACATATCAAAATGTGTAAGACTTGAGGTTTTCACAGCGGTGAGTATGAATATTCATCGCCCTGATGACGGAGGCAGTATAACCTCTGAAACGTTGGTTAACATCGACCAGACTACACAGCGCAACAACCCAGAAGACAGAAATCTTCATCGCCCTGATGATGGAGGCAGTATGACCTCTGAAACGTTGGTTAACATCGACCAGACTACACAGCGCAACAACCCAGAAGACAGAAATCTTCATACTCATCGCCCTGATGATGGAGGCAGTATGACCTCTTAAACGTTGGTTAACATCGACCAGACTACACAGCGCAACAACCCAGAAGACAGAAATCTTCATACTCATCGCCCTGTTGATGGAGGCAGTATGACCTCTTAAACGTTGGTTAACATCGACCAGACTACACAGCGCAACAACCCAGAAGATAGAAACCTTCATACTCATTTCCCTGATGATGGAGGCAGTATGACCTCTTAAACGTTGGTTAACATCGACCAGACTACACAGCGCAACAACCCAGAAGACAGAAATCTTCATACTCATTTCCCTGATGATGGAGGCAGTATGACCTCTTAAACGTTGGTTAACATCGACCAGACTACACAGCGCAACAACCCAGAAGACAGAAATCTTCATACTCATCGCCCTGATGATGGAGGCAGTATGACCTCTTAAACGTTGGTTAACATCTACCAGACAACACAGCGCAACAACCCAGAAGACAGAAATCTTCATACTCATCGCCCTGTTGATGGAGGCAGTATGACCTCTTAAACGTTGGTTAACATCGACCAGACTACACAGCGCAACAACCCAGAAGACAGAAATCTTCATACTCATCGCCCTGTTGATGGAGGCAGTATGACCTCTTAAACGTTGGTTAACATCGACCAGACTACACAGCGCAACAACCCAGAAGACGGAAATCTTCATATCAAAATATGATCGGTGCATTATGTAACCAATGTAATATTGATCAATTAAATTGTCTAGGTTGTGACGTCATGTAGTCTGGTAGGTGGTTACTGACGTTTTGAAGGAATATGTAGCCTCCGTCTTCGGGGTAAAAGATAATAGGGCTGCAAAGTAAAACTGGTATGTAATTTGGCTGAAGGTGAGCGTGGCATGTTCCTCCCAAATCTACATGGTGTCAAAACCTATATGGCCACAGTGCGAACTTTCACCCACGGAGCAGTGAAATTCTCATATCTTATTAACTTTTCCCTTCAAACTGTACGTAAAATTTATAATTTTCTTCCCATCAGACATATGTGTTACGTTGACTGTCTAATTTTTTGTCAGGTAAGCATAGCTCAATGCTTTTCTTGTTTTAGACCATTCTGAATGAGAAATACATTAAAATTCTTACGTCCACACAATTTACATTAAGTTTCGTTTAAATCTTGCATTTTATCCTCGTTATAAATCAATCCGATATTTATATTTGTAAAATCATATCATTTAACACGAAAAGTAGGAAGGAAACAAAGTTGGCGCACCTGTTCTCAGATCAGAGTGGCCACACGGCCGGTTTTAACGGGTAGTGACATGCCCTCTCCAACAGCAACCGTCGACGATTGAAATCCACAGAGATCGATCGATCGATAACACCTGTCATGCATTCGACTAAGTGGGAGTCATTGTGCTCTGCTTTGCCTCGTGACGGAGGATTCCGTCGATGTGATATTGGAATACATACATTCGCTGAGAATTTATTTTTAAATGATTAAAATTTAAAGAACCAGTGTTCTCGTGTTCTGTTCAAAAATCTGAAAGTAAAGAATTGAAAACGAAGCTTTACATGAAGTTCTAACACGCGTTCTTAAGCGCGGTTGTGGCCTTGGGGACTCCTAAAACGTTCACTTGCCCACGCAACGGCGTAAAAAAAATCCCCTGTGATGACGTAATGACCAACACATTCAAACGCCAGACACTCTGACCAAGTAAAGGTAATTGGCCCAGACAGCTCTTACATTCACAAAGGTCAAAAGTTATGTTTTTTGACCGCATATTATCGTTCATAAACGACCTTAGCTGCTTATATGAGAGCATTCTCGCATTTTGAATGTAGTTGAAAACGTTAAAAACGCTAGAATTGTTACGTTGTGCGTTCAGTACTTCACGGTTAATATTTTCAATTTTGGTCTTTCTTGTGGGGGAGGGAGGGGGGGGGGCTTTTATCCTGATTATTCCAGAAGAAGAAATGTTTACTTTTTTAAACTTGTGGCCTTGTTAAAAAAAATCAGTACTTTATAGAACGTTTGCCGAAAATAAATTTTGAGATAAATAAATTATTCCAACAGCTACAAACAGATTCACATACTATTCGATTTCCCTTAGAAAACCCGACAAGCCTTTTGCTACATCAGCCTTTAAATATTAAACGTAGTTTCGGTTTTGTGATTCGCATAAATCTTTCCAAGTTTCCATCAGAAATGATGCCTTGGTTCTTGATCTGACGTTATGCATTAAGCTGATAGTTGTAGGAGTTGCCAAATACTGACGACATCAACAACCATTGGTAACCATTTTTCTCCATAGAGAATTACAAGGTATTACAAAAAAGTGTGCCGAGGTCACAGAACCCCTGGTTTAGCGTAGGAAATGTGGTGTTTTGCAGTACAGTGGTTCTTTTATGACGTCACAGTTTTGTGCGCATGCTCAAAGAGAAATAATTGCGTTCTGTCTACTCGTGTGGGCTAATGTTTTTGCGTAGGTCTGTATACCGGTATTTGTCAGTATACTAGAATGTAAAACGATGTGATGCTGTAACAGACAGATTTCCTAAAGCTGGTTGACACGTGGGGGTGTAACTCAGTGGTAGAGTGTCTGCTTCGCATGCAGAAAGTCCTGGGTTCAAATCCCAGTTCCTCCATAATTTTTTTTTCTTCAGAATATTAGAATGTTATTCCCGCAAGGTTTGTAACGCACAACCTCGCACTTTCTAGAGCGTTCTGCGTAGCTGCTAGGTAACATCCGATTCTTTGTTGCGCGCTCGCTGATGGAAACTACTCAAACCTAGCAGCCCTGAGGATGAGAGCAGAGATTGTACTCGAAACGGCGGAAGAAATGGTTTATTCACCATTCAGCCACCTGACGGGGCTTGTAACCCGAGAGTCTTTCATAAAATTCGTCTTGTCTTGCGTGGCGGAATTTTGCATTCTTTGTTAAAGCCTAATTTTTCGTGTTTAAATAGAATGATATATTACAGTAATGAGTTCTCTGTTTTACTAAAGTATTTACATAGAATATGGTAACTTAAACTGTGGCATGATATTCAGTCAGTGGAAAAAGATTTGAATTTGATGTTATTTGCGTGTGTAGTACAGTTGATTTCGGTTGATTGGGACACATCGAGACTAGAACACTTTGGCCCAATTATGCGAAGTTACACGTAAAGGGTTTAAAAGGTCTGTTCTTTAAGATTTGCCCCCAAATAAATGGCTGCCCCGATTAACCGATGGCCCAATTAACCGGAATCTACTGTGTTAGGTTAGGTTAGGTTAGGTTAGGTAGGTTTCATTCTTTGTATTTAGATTTTTTCGAAAATAAAGTATAACCTAGTTGTGTCTACATGAATCGGCTAAAGGATTATTATTTTGTCACGAAAAATATTATTATTTCAAGATCTGTAACTCTCTTCTGAAATCTGAAGTTTTATGCGTCTACTGTGTGAAAAGTTTTCGATCGCTCCAAAATAAACCAGAAAGTGGAATGTTACAGGCGAATGGAGAAGAGTTGAGAGTTGTTTTGAGGCTGGCTTGACTGTAGAATTGTGAAGATACTCATTTTCTGGGAAAAACAGAGATATAAAATACTGTGACTTAGAGTCGCCGATTTTCTGTCCGTGTGACGTCCAGAGTCTTCTGGGTACGACGAACAGATTCCGAAGTTATCCGACCTGGGCCGAATGTAACGTATTGATTAGTTAGTGTGGTGTCGCGTACCCAGAGTCAACAAATGAAGAAGTGCTTGTTGGGATGCTGTGGTATTGCGGGGGGGGGGGGGGGGGGGGGGGGGGGGGCAGTGGATGTCAGTCGGAACGGAGGGGTAAATGGCTACTTGGACGTGCCTCGACCCGTGGGGTTATTACAGAGAGAGGAATAAATAACGATGAAATTTGGGGGGAGGGGCGTGAGAAAATGATTTAGAGGAAAGGTTTGGGTTTGTACGAGTAGTGGGAGTAATCCATAGCAATGATTAGAGACTCAGTCTAATGAGGTACGCGCGAGAGACGACAAGAACATACAGAATCCAGTGGAATACAGAGTAAATACCACAAAACTTACACTGAAACTGACAGATATTTGTTTAGTAATCTGCACTAATGAAATTGCTACACATAATTAAAAAATATAGTTTTATTAGAGATTATCGTACACGATTATATAATTATGCTGGAGACGGTGGTATTATGAAACGCTTTTAGGCTTTTCTTTAGAGGTTTTATCAACGTTTAAGATGTCCTGCCACCCTGATTATGGAGGCAGAAAGGACGTTTGAAACTTCGGTATACGTCTGCCAGACTACACGACGCTAAAACCCGGAAGACAAGGCATCTTCCTGCGTATTGTTTGCAGTAATCGCAAATATGATATTGTGATTCATTGTCTCAATATTGAGTCTGATAGATTTACTGATGACAGTGCCGACTGCTTTACTATGCGTTCTGATGGATTATCTAGGTTTCTGCACCGTTGCAGAGGCAGGAGACTGGGATTTCCATATTGCCTGCGAAATTTAGGGTCTTCAGCTCATCATAGAAAACATTGGTAAAGTTGTTTCTACGGGAACGTTAAAGAAATCCAGACGAGTAGAACGTGTTGCAGGGGATATGTAGAGACGTCCAGGAAGAGGTACAGACGCGGAAAACAGGAATGACAGATGGATCTACAGCAGACGAAAGAGATGCATGAAAGTCGTTAAGAATTGAGCGGAAACAGAATCTGACGGAACGACGAACGCGAGACGTGGAGAAAGGACGACAGAACGCAGGAAGAGAAGAATGAACAGCGAGGAATACGTACAAACTGTCTGGAAATGGGGGAGCTTGTGAGCGAGAGCGAATGGACATTCTCTGTCGCGCATGCGCCGAATGTATTTACCCCGACGCTACCGCGCAAAGATAGATTCGCCGGCCAGCGGGGTTATGGTCGACCTAAATGGCCCAGTGCCGATGTTCCCCGAGACTCAGTCCCGTCCTGTTGCGCATCGGCGGACAATTAATTCATTTGAGCGAGAGGGAGATGAGATGAGAGAACCGTGTAATGACGTAAGCAGCCAACCACCCCAGAATTTTACTCCCTCTTTGCTCCGTCAGGATTAACTGCCACATCACGATACGTATCTGCTGTATTGGCAAAAGAAAAGTTTGTAGCAGAAAACTCTGAGCAGTAAGCCTAATGTGGGGTTCTCACGTGATGCGTGGAAATATATAACTCGGACAGATTTTAATTTTATCTTTATAAAGTACGGTGCCCTGATTTTTGGCGTGCCTGCATTTTAAATTAGAATATCAGTGCTCTTAGAATAATGTTAAACAGTCTGCTAGTTGATCTGCGGTCTAAAAAAAATATCATGCCAGGAAAACTGTACGTTTTAAAAGTATATAATATCTGGCAACAATATATTGCCACCTGATTGATAATGGGGCGATTTAATTTCAGATTCACAAATACCTTTTCATTAAATTACGCTGAGATCCGACCTGTACGTTCGAGTTGTGATATGTTGATACACGAATGGTTGTGGTAAGTACTGTGCATTATATGGCCCACTTATGTAAATAACTCATAGGAGCCGTTACAAGCTAACTAAATCTGGTATAATCCAAACACAAACAGAACGTCAATAAATAAGATAACTTTTTGATGGAAAGTTTCAATATTACGATATTTTGCTTCTTATACATTATTTAATTAATTATTTGATTAAGTTTTAAGTTTATATAATTGTAATTTTTACACACCTGAAGATGGTTCATCTAAGAACCGAAACATGTAGTGAGAAAGTGATGTTCCAAATGTAAATCGAATGTTTCGATAAGGAGCATCACATGGTATTTTAACTATCTTAATTTTAAAAATTTTAAATTGTGATTAGACGGATAAGATTAATTAATTAAATATATATTTTCACAATATTACGCAACTCTATCATCTTCTTATACATTAATAAATACATTGAGTAGTTCAATCATTTTACTCTTCACAAAATTTTATTTTGGTGGCGGAACTTGGGAAGATGAGATGAGAGACATCTCTGAGGTAATGAAAATGCACACAAAAATTTTGTTGGTAAATCAGAAGAGAGGCCTGAATACGTATGGGGGATAATATTAATATGCATATTAAAGAGTTAGAAGTGTGGATTGGATTCAGGTGGCTCAAGATAAAGACCGTTTGTGAACATTCGGGTTTCATAAAAGGCAGGTAATTTAGTCATTAACTGAGCGAGTAATTAGCTTCTCTGCGTTAAATGTTTTGATTCCTGCACGATTACTTGTGTGTGACTTTGTTAAAGCATCAGGTATAACATAATCAGAATAGATTTTTTATGTAAAAAGACTTGTATTACGGTTTTGAATACCTGGTATGTCACAAAAGAATTAGCCCATTTAAACCGTAGAAAAAACACAACACTTTTTCATTAGAAATGTCAGCTGGTTAGGAAATAATCCTTGTTTGCATTGAGAGTCACATGGAACCCTTAAATAAAAAACGCGAAGTTGCTGATTGTTAAACCAAGTGGTACATATAATTCCCACTGGGTATTAGAGGGTTAATATTCTAGTAGTAATTTCACTCGTAAATCGATTAATGATTCGAAATTAATCGAATAATCGATTATAAGAACTGATGATCACATTTAATCATGTGCGCAGAGGGACGGTGTTTTGAGTGGAGGGCTTACTAAAGAGGCTCTCACAGTACGCGTACATTTCTGGGATTGGTCGCACTGATGCTTTGGAAGTGATCTGCAGTTTCGACCTTTAGACTGAAAAGAAGAAGAAATTCCTCTGGCAATTTCGATGCCTGTGAACAATACTACATGACGGACTCTAATTTTAAAACGACAGTTGGCGAGATTCCATCGTTCACCTACGGCTAAATTTATATCTTATCTCTCGAGGGTGGGGGGGTGGGAGGAGAAGTAGGGGAGAAGAATTATGAACCTAAATAAACGCATCATTCTTTATCGCCTTGGAAATGTGCCGCGACACTGCATCTTTCTCCAGGTTCTGTGGTGTTAAGAGGGTTGCCTGTCTGCCAAGGGGCCTCAACGTGATCCATCTTTCTTTCTGCACCACATAAATCTCAATTAAAACTTGGATATCACAGCGTTTGAGCAAACAGGTCCAGCTGGTTGACTACACAGGGTCTTTCACACCCGAATGTCACCTGACATCGGTCAGTTCTGAGTTCAAGTGCTTGAAACATTGTGTAATGTTGTCTGGACCCGCTAAATTTTATAAGTAGGCATTTTATTTCAGATTGTCGTATTTGACATTGATCGGATCATATTCAACAGTACGTAGTTTGTTACAAATATTATTTTGTATCATTATTATAGCCCGGTTTTGCAGCTGGAAACATTTTATTGAAATACGTAACCATTTTTTGTTTCACTAGATCAACGCGCTCCTTTCGGATCGCTTTCTCTAGAGTCCTTGTCGTTCTCCCTCGATAATTTCGCGTTTTTCGTCTATCGGTTTCTGTTGATATTTAATACTTCGTTTTTCAGCTTTTTTTATCTTCTGTTCTTGTTGAATAAGTTTTTCTACGTGTGTTCTTAATATGGTCTCGTTTATCAATGTAAGTCTTCTTTCGCTTTTCTTCATTTGTTAAATAGTTCTGATGTTTTAGTTCTTTACGTCGCTGTTCAGAGGCCAACTGATCTTGTTCAGCCAACTTTTTACGTCTAACTCCACCCTTGCCAGTCTTCGATGTATGGTTCGATAAAGACGTATTGTTCTGTGAAAATGCTATGAGTAATAACGAAAGGGGATTGTTGACGGCAATATACCAACACAACAATGCAGAGTAAACAAATGAAGGTCACTTAATAATGCTAGTTTAATACAATTTAGGAGTTTACGACCTGTGAGAATGAATCTACGTATTTGAATGTCGGCTTACGTAGCGCAGAATAGTAAATTTTCAATGAATAATGAATCAGAAAAGATGTTGAATTCGCTGGTCGTGATGTAATTTAAGGTACTATATCGGCACTTTCTTGGACTTTTCCGTAGTGACGACCACCAATAAAATCCTGCAGGGTTGAAATACGACATCTTAGCTGCTTAATTATTTATTGCTCAGTATGATATTAAAAACGTCCACTGCCGAGAAAAGCTTGGTTATAATCTACTGGGTTATGAACGGCTTGTAGTGTTATGGATGTTTGGAAACGTTTCGAAGGAAAATGTCCTCTACCTTTTTAATCTACCCTGACACTGGAGAGGATGCATTCCTCCGAAACATCAGTATAGCCATGTACAGAACTACACGACGTCATAATCCATACCCAGATTAATATTTATTGAAGTTTATAGTTCGAGTTTTAAGCACAGAAATGGAATGTGTATAAATCGTTCTGTATGCTCGTTTTTCGATCTTTATTTATTTAGGGATTAAGAATAATTTAGTCGAGAAATGGATCTTAGTATAAACTAACTGTTCGCTAAGAAGAAAAAAGAATAATTAAGGTTAACCTGAATCTATACAATTAGACATTTTACGATATATAACAAAATGCTTTGCTATACTTACACACAATTGAGGGGGAGGTCAGTGGTAAAATTAGCAACGCCACATCAACAAAGTGCTTGGAAACGAGGTACTTATATATAGTGTAGCTACATGTTTGCCCCCCCCCCTTCCACTACAGCTGCAGTAGAGCGGTATGAATTTGGAATGATGCCTTGGTGGCCTTCAATAAGCTCTAGACAGGCAGTGTAAGCCAAGAGACACTCCATCACTCTGATAAAAGAGGTTTTGAAAACATCAACGCGCAAGTAAAGTAAGTAATACGATGTTATATAGGCGAATTAACAGTCGTTAAGTCAACTTATGCATAAATTATTTCTTTATAATGTACTTTTAAAGTAATCTTTTTCTTGATAAGAAACTTATATTTCTACTACTACTACTACTACAATTAGTAATAATTATTAATATAATATTCTGTAAAAAAATTAAATTTTTAAGAAAAATAAATATGATGTCAACTGCGATTTGATTATATGATCATCTTTCTACGAATTCAGCCCCTAATCAGACCTGCATTACATTAATTTACCTACCTAAATATGATAGGATTCATAGTATATAGAAATATTTTATAAAAATTTCCGTTTTTAATTAGGGCAACAAAACGTTTTGTTTCATGAATACTACTCACTACAAACATTAAGTTAAATCTTGATGTATGTTTTATATACTACATAAATTTAAGCGTTTGATATATTGATTTAAGCCAGGGTCTTGCAATTGAAACTATGTTATGTTACCAGCAGTCAGTTAGTGACAGGCAAATGAAACTTTCGTTCGTGTATTTCAATGATATTCACAGCAGAAACTGCATACATTGGATTAAAATGTGCTCATATTCCTTTTTAAAAATAAGACATAATTATCTTCTTCAAGGTTATTTGCAACATCTACGAACAATCATAACACGAGCGATTAAAGAAAGCTTGTGGCTTCCAAATGCTCTTTACCGACCATGTTAGATCAGTGTATGATTTCATATTTTCTCCTTAGATCTGATGTCGTGAATAAACATAAAACGTCGCGGACGTATCAACATAATATCTACATCCTCACGGTAGAAGTGATGAGACCGGATGTAGGATTTGTTACGTCGGAAACTCTTGGCAGGGTTCAAACTGCATGCATGGATTTTGAGCACTGGATCTTGCAGAATACAATTTCTTATGAAGTGGCCTTGGCAAATATTATTGTGCTGGATAAATATTCAAGGCCCACATTTACCTAATTACAAGTTATTATCATTAGTCACGTGTTAACAAGATTATAGGTTTGAGGCTTATTTATAAAGCTTTAGAAAGGAACTCGGTGGCATTACTTGCAATATAGTGAATGTCAAGATTAATATTTTTTCCAAATTTCGACGTATCTGTCGGTTGCATAATCGACCTTTAACAACACGGGAACAACATAAATCGAGAGTATTTGCGAACAAAGTGCTTTGGAGAATATTTGGACCAAAGGAAGAAAATAAAATTTGGGCTTTTCTAACAAGGAGCTTCATAATTTGGTGAAGTCGAAGAGTATGAGATAGGATAGTCATGTAGCACGCATGGATATATTGATAATGTATACGTAGCGTTATTTATAATACCCAAAGTATGTTATCTAAGGGCTAAAGGAAAAGGACCACTTGAGAGATCGAGATATAGATGGGATGTTAACACGGCTTCAGAAGCCAGAACAACATCGTCACGTTATTGCCGTTAGAATCTCAAATCGATACAGCAGACTCCTGACTATCCGACTTGGTTTGAAAGAATGTTTTCCCGGGCATTAGATACCCCGGATAATTCGCAAAAATTAAAGGAAAACACGCAAATGTAATAAATACTAAAATTTATTTACAGACACACGCTACTTACATTTTTAAAGACATATTAATATAAAATTTAATACAGTACATACTATTTTTTTAAAGTGTCATAAACTTTGGGTTTTTTGCAATAAATGGTTTGTGTTAATACATTAAATAGTATGTAATTGTTGTATTTATTTCTTTTTAAACGTTCTGACTTTTTGCAACAGATTTTTTTGAATAATTTTTAATTTTCGTTTAAACCTGACAGATGCCAGTTAATCCGCCCCCCGTGTAATCGAGAGTCTACTGTCCTTGGTATTTCCATTTATTTCATATTCTTCTCCTCTTTGTCCTCCCATCATTATCATCTCGTTTCTTCTTTCGTGTTCGTATGAGGGCAATGTGCAAAGTTTTCACCAATTTGCCTTCGAAGCCGAGGAACATCTGTGTAATTTAGACATGAGAGTCGTTGCCAGTTCTGTTCGGTACACTGACGGGGCAGCACAAGACTGTTGGCTGTACTCGTAAGTAGGAGGCGTTTCTTGAGTTGTGCGTGAAGCAGCTTACCCTCGGGGCCCTATAACTCAACACGCCACCTCCCAGGTCATGACCTCTTGCTAGTCTGACCTAAGATAGGGGGCGGTTTGTGCTAGTTGAGATGAGACAGATGCCATGCGTAAATGGAGCTGTCGTTTGCCACAATCGTCGCGGAGAATTTTGAGGTCCTCGGCTTATTAGTAAAAGCTACTAAGTTTCTGGTAGAATTTGAAGGTACTAGTGCCACATTCACCGATCTGCTTAGAGATCATTTTTAATTTATACTGTATCTCACGAAACATGAAATGCTGACAATGAAACACGTTACATGAAAATGATTTATTACAGACGTTTCTGGTATGTGTAAGGACGTTTCGACCATCAGACGATTCCAATTTAATCCCGGGAGACC
The DNA here is from genome assembly GCF_977971745.1 of Zootermopsis nevadensis. Classification (NCBI taxonomy): domain Eukaryota; kingdom Metazoa; phylum Arthropoda; class Insecta; order Blattodea; family Termopsidae; genus Zootermopsis; species Zootermopsis nevadensis. The sequence continues at coordinate 4,680,232 of NW_028259156.1, read as the reverse complement.
GCTTTTTTATTTTATACAGTTCTATTGACCAAGTTCTTAGCACTCCAGCTTCATAATCGGGAGGTTTACTGTTAAAATCTGTGTCAGGAGGCTTGCTGTCCTAACTGACGTTTTTCTTGGTTTTCCTTAGTCCCTCTTGGAAAATTCCTTTATAGTTAATTAAATTAGGCCATTTCTTTTCACCCACCTTACAATTCACAATTCAGTAATCATGCAACTCTGTAATGTATAATTTGTGTTATTGAAAGCGTCAATATATAAACCAAAGAATATAAATGGACAGACCTGTAACACTTGTGTTTGTGTAACACATTTTATATGGCTAAGTGACGACCTCAATTTTATCGTTTACATCATTTCGGATTTTGGTATTTTTTTACCAAATTTCAGTATCGGTTCAGAATAACCGTGATAGTTGTCTTATTATTATTATAATTACGAACCTAAAATCAACATGGACTTGTATAAAACTATATTTCTGTTTAAAATTGGTGTGAAACTAGTTTCTTATTCTGAGGGATGAAGTGTTTTAGAACTAAGTCGTGGAAATAATATTTTTACATAAGACAGTTCAAACAATGAATGAATTGAAAACGTTACATAATTATGAGCTTTACTCTTCGCATAACATTTAAGGATCATTAGACCTTATATTGATAATGATATGTGATACGAATTGACATAAATAATAAACACATACTTTGGCTGGTAAACATCACGTAACGAGATCTCATTTAACATTTACAACATCTATTTCACATTCGGGAGGTGCTGAATTCTATTATCGGCCCGTAGATGGGTCATCCTGACTAAGATTCTTCGTGATTTTCGTTATTTGCTCCAGCCAAATTTCGAGATTGTCTTGTAAATCTTATCACGACCGTCTCCTTCTCATTTGTCATTTGCAGTCATCTTACGTCCTTACATAGGTCTAAACCAGAACTCAAGTAATGTAATCCGTTATAAGATACTATCAAAGAATTCGCATTCAATTGCTGTACAGAATCGTACAGCTTCGATCTGTATCAACTTCGACCCGAATAAGTACTCTTTCACATGATTCGACCTTATTGCTATCGGATATCAGTAATATTTTTCAGATGTTCCGATATTATAAGTGTTGTCAGGATCTCGTAAATCTACTGACTTTAAAACAAGTCACCGATATTCAAATTTGGCGATAGTCTGAAAGAACTTGCATACTACGAGGTGCGATCGGAAAGTTTCAAGACTGTGTCAATAGCGGGCGAACCGGATGTAGTACGACCTTCTGCCTTTAGGGGATGCGGCCTACATTCATAGTGAATCAGTGTGCCAGCCGGCATCATCGAATTAGCATTTGTTTCTTAGTTACGGGCGTTTTGGTAGTGCATTACACCGACCCTCCTGCGATTTCGGAATGGCGTGTGCATCAAATTTTGCCAAAGACTCGCCAAAACGGCTACGGAAACCTATGAAATGCTAAAGCAAGCATTTGGGGAGTCCGCAATGGGTCGTGCACAAACTTTTGTGTGGCATTCACGTTTTAAAAATGGCCGAACCTCTGTCGATGATGACGAGCGTTCTGGACGACCATCTTCGAGCACAACGCCCGAAAATGTTACGAAGATTCGGCAGGCCATTCACGAAGATCGACGTCGTACCATCAACGACTTGTGCGACATTGTTGGGATAGGCTATGGGACCTGTCAGCTGATTCTAAAGGAAGAACTCCACATGCGACGCATCATGACAACGCGCCAGCGCACACCGCCCTCAAAGTTCGGCAGTTTTTGGCCTCAAACACCATGGCCGTCATCCCGCACCCTCCTTATTCGCCGTGTGACTTCTTCCTCTTCCCAAAGATGAAAATTCAGCTAAAGGGAAGGAGATTTGAGACGATAGAAGAGATTCAGGCAGAATCGCAGATGGTGCTTGACAGGCTGACAAAGAAAGATTTCCAGGGATGCTTCCAGGCTTGGCAGCGGCGCTGGGATCGTTGTGTTCACTCCCAGGGGAACTACTTCGAGGGTGATGGATGAATTTAATACCTGAGATAAGTGTACGGGTTTTTATAGGCGCAGTCTAGAAACTTTCCGATCGCACCTCGTATATGTTAACGAAGAATCGATCGATTTATATCGGGGTTGATTACTAGCGAACCATACGACAGTTCATACCGATATTGGCATGTCGCCATCACAGTTTTTATGGAATCGGTGTCTATGTGTATCCGACATCGACACTCATTTTCCAGACACTTTCTTCAGTGAACGTTAGAGGTCGCGCGAGTAGTCGTGGTACCTAAATGCGCGATGTGTAAACCGAGTGAGGGGAGTTCGGCAGTAGTGGGGGGGGGGGATCGAACCGAACTAAACACAGCGAGAGCTACAGACCAACTGGAGCTGACACCCCTCTAGCGCGTGATTCGGACGGGTCCATCACATGCGACGAAAATCAGTCCTTTGCGCAGGTGGCAGCACTTCTCGCGCGACCTCTACCGGTTCGCGGAATCAGCTCTGATTACCATGTGCGTCGTAAGGAAACTGGTGTAGATAAAAAAAGTTTTGTTGGCCCTCAGGTTACCTTTTATCTAATTAGGTTATCTTACACTTCCGAGCAGAGTATGCGCAGTTCCCGGATATTAAAACTGTGGAATCTGACTCCTGTGTACTTGTTCCGCCAGGATTGTTACCCAGCTGAACTAACCAACTATGGGATAGAGTTCTTCTTGAGAAGCTGTTTCATGCAGAAATTCCGCGCCCTTTATGTAATCAGATGATTTATTACCGTCTTTTCAACAGCCCACCAACAGTCCCTGTTCTTGGCCAGACGAATCCAATCCTCACCCTCCCACCCTATTACCCCAAGCTCAATTTTATTATTATCCTTCGGGCTTTCCAAGCATCGCTTCCATTGGCTGAAATAATGTTAGTTGAAATCAGGGATTTTCAACTTTTTCCAGACCTTGGGCTCTTGATTATCGAGTCGCGAGCTACAGGTGTGGGAGAGAAATGTACTGAAATGTCCAAAAATGATACTGACTTACTATTTCGAATAGGTTCATACGTTCCTCAGTTTTCTTTAACAATATCAGTCATTAGGGATATATCGTTTTTAGCACTGACAGCCATCTTTATGCTCGTCGCTGTGAGGACCTCAAATCTTGCAGTGTCCGTCTTTTATTTAATTCTTTAAACCGGAGTGGTAACTGTGTTCCACTTGCTTCAACAGTTACTTACTCTTTATTTTGTGGTTCTTATTGCAAACAGCGATTATTTATTTCAGCAGCATTAACAAATTGATCTTTGTGATAGTGAAGTGTGGTGTTTTCTTTGCGGTACGGACTGGATTCTTAAATATAATTTAGACGAGCTGTAGCTTCAAAGAATGAAGCAAGACGTATTTATTAGTTGTACATCTGTGATTGCATGCATATTCTTGCATAGACTTGTTAACGTTTTGTACCGGATGTGCGAATGAGTTGCTGGTGACGTGAGAATTGAAAGAGGGCGCTGGTTAAGGTGTGGCAGACTGACAGGATATGGAACTTCAACATGTATGAATAATTTTGTCCAATGACGGACTCAGTTTAGCATTTGCGAAATGTATAGGTTTGCTTATCATATTGAACAGAATGGAGTGTGATGTGATAAAATATGTGGACCCAGGTGGTTTTTCAACAAATGTAGTTTGTATCCAGAGATGAGCTGTAGTTCAGCCGCTGTGAGATTAATAATTTTTGTCCGTATCTCAACCGGAGAACAAAATCATAGCATGAAAATTACACAACCAAAAGGAAAAATGGTTTAGTTCCAGAAATGTTATCTGAAGCGATAGAACTGGAAACAGATGGCTGTGAATATATTTGTTTCCGCAAGACTTTGATATCCATGCACATTAGACCTCTAGCGTAGCCTGTACTTAATTACACGTTTTTTTTCTAAATCTGTTATAAAATAAGGTTTTGCTTCTTGGCAAGTAATGAAATATAAAAAGTAGGGAAAATATCTTTTGCAAATCGGGAAAAGGAACATGTAAGTTGTAGTAGCAAGTCGAGATTTCTTTTACTAAAACAGACAAATTATTTAAAAGTCATTTTCTTCACTTAACTTCATACTAAAATCTGTTATAACTAACTAACTAACTAGATGGCTTACCGAACCCGAAGGTTCATCACCGAATTAACCAAAGCCCTCCACCGGACCCTGTCCTGGGCCAACAAAATCCAGTCTCCTTCAACTCCTATCTCCCATAGATCCCGCCTGAGATTATCCTCCCATCTACGTCTAGGTCTCCCCAGCGGTCTCTTCCCCTCAGGTTTCCCAACCAGTACCCGGTGCACACCTCTTGTCCCATCCATGCGCGCTACATGCCCAGCCCATCTCATTCTTCTCGACTTAATCACCCTGACAATACTGGGGGAGCAGTACAGATTTTTTAAGCTCGTCATTGTGCAGTTTTCTCCACGCCCCATCGTCTTCTCTCCTAGGCCCAAATATCCTCCTCAACACCCCGTTCTCAAACACCTGCAATCTGTGTTCCTCCCTCTGAGTGAGAGACCATGTTTCGCACCCACACAAAACAACAGGCAAAATTATTGTTTTGTATATTTTAATCCTCAAGTTCTTATAAATCAGACGGGAAGACAAAATATTTTGGACTGAGAAGTAGCAAGCATTTCCGGAATTTAGTCTCCTCCTAACTTCCTCACAAGTATAATTTTGATTTGTTATTGTTAAAAATAAATTAATGAAACTTACACGATCCTGGCTTTGTGCAAATTAGCGCGGTAAGTTTAAGACGTTATGTAATTATTCCGAATATTTGCTATTTATCACATTTATTATGGCCGTTGAAACCAAATTCTTCGAACAATGATGACTGTGAAATGGTCACCTCGTCTAAAGCATGCCGATCGATGGTAAGGAAGTATCGATTTTTGTCCACAACAAACCTCTCATGGGCTGGTCCGATATTGAATAACGCTTCGGAATAAGAATTTTGTGGCCAATGTCCTAAAATCTGTAAGACTTGTTCTCTTACGTAGTGTTATATGCGGTAATCCGGATTTTCAGAAGTGTTCTGCATACGCCATGAATTGTTCTCACACACATCATTAATTTCTTGGCTTTAAAGTTGACACGTGACATCTGAATTGTTCTCAGAAGTATCTCGGAAGTTGGATTACACGAAACGAAATGTGACTCTCAGCTGTTGAACGATTTTGGGCAAGATCTCTTCCTTCGCAGAGATTTAAGCGACTACTGACTTTGTTAGAACCGTACTGATGCTATGTAAGGAGTTTGAGCTGCGAGCCGACTCCTGTTATTGATGGGACAGGGAGTGTAAAGACCTAGTCAAAAACATTGATCAGTGGCTTCACAATAGCTTAGTAAGTCAGTGATTTAGCACAACGGAATTTGTACTTGAATATGTCAGGTTGGTCGAAAGTGCTTTAACGTTATCTGGCTATCCACAGTAAACTACAGTACACAGGCCAAGTTTCGTTAAGATTTTTATGTTTTAATGTGTTTTATATAAAATTTGCGAATTGACAATATTTGAATTGTCATTTGTGTATAGGCCTATAACTTGTAACTATAAACAGACGTTGCAGTTTTCATAACTCTGTAGGTCTAATCCTAAAATGTTGGTACAAACAAAATCGAGCAGAAATAAATTAAAATTTTTAAAGCTAAGTAAATAATACATGGTCTGTTTAACGACGCATTTTCAACTGTACTTTCACCTGAATGGACTCAGGAAAATCACTGAAGTACTTATGATTTTTTTGATCGAGATAAGAATCGAATTGGGACTTCCCTTAACTCGAAGTTAGTAACAACGTGTGATGAATTTCAAAGTAATGGCCGTCACCAATATTAGGTTAGTCTAGTACTAATGAAATTAGCGACACAATGTAGCTCAAATTGGTGTCTGTAAGGCGCGCCATAAGTTTGTATCAATTGTTTATAGACAAAAAGTTATAACCGGCTATATTGAATGGTGTATATCAAAAGAAATGAACAAGATATATTATTTTCTTTTGAATAGAGTCTACGTGGCATTTATTGATCTAAGTTTAGGTAAAATGCACTGACAGCGAGTTTTAACTTTGTTTCTGTGAATATATAATAACAAAACATTTCTCAATCTAGACGACGACAGGCAGTAAAAACAAATTATTCGTCTCAGTTTCACTTGTCTTAGCATTAGCTTAAAATATTCATTAGCCATGTACAGTTTGATATCCTCCTCATAAAAACTTATTTCTAAAAGGTTTCTTTTGAAACAGCTCTGCACAAAGCTTGTCTTTTAGTTTGTAATTCTGAACATAAATATTGATTTATGAAGCTTTTTTAAGAGTCAGGAATTCTGGAATATTAATAACCTGTTTCTTATCCGGTCTAATCAAGGCAGTAGCTAGTTTAATCCACTTGATTGTGTGTTATCCGTATCTTTTTTTCCGTTTTAAACCAAACATTTAACACCGTTGTGGTACATATTTTTATTACTGGCTAAGTATTGTATTTTAATTTCAAAATTAAGTAATCGGTGCACAATTGAGGTGGAATGTGATATTTCGTATTTCTGGCTCAGTTTGAGGCATTTTGGGAGGTCTCCGCCTACACGGGACAACAGAATGTAGAAAAGCGAGGATGTAATCCGTGCCTCGAGTGGAATTCAAACCCAGGTTTCCTGTATTTGAGAGTTCGACCATGCCTTATATCACTCTGCCTCTAAAAAAACACGTTTTATGGTGCAGATGCAAATCTTCTAGAGGGACAAGTTTTTGAATCTTTATTTCATATTTTGATCGGCATAAATTTCGTAAAGGACAATTTTTTAAATATGTGGAAATACTTTTCTTTAGCGTCGCCCTCGGTGGACTAATAGTTAGCGTGCTCGCCACTGGAGGCAAGGTTGGCGGGTTCAAACCCGGCCGAGGGCGCTGTTTCGTGCGTTCGGTAGCTTTGAAACTACTAAATGATTTTCATAACTTTTTTCTTTTTTTCGAAACTCCACCTAAACACGTGAGAAAAATATAAATATCCGAAAATGGATTCCAACTTCCGGTATTAGCATGTGAACAGTCTAAGGAAAACAGAATTTGTTTGGATAATTAATGTTTCAAATACTTCATGATTACGTAAAAGCCGTGACTTTCAGTCAGAGTTTGTGAAAATTGTTCAAGGCAATACAAAACAACTTAAATGTTTCAGATAATATGAAAACAGTCATTGAAACTAGCGTTAATGCTAACCATCTGCATATCTTTCTTTGAGACGCAGTTCAGACACTTAGTGTTTTCAACAGCAGATAAACTTAGAGACACCCAGGTCAAAGGGTATAGACCTGAGACTTTATCACAATTTAGATAATACTTTTACACGACAGTTAAAGACAAGGGTCCGAGTGAATGTGAGGCCTTATTGGGGATAATTCAATCATCCAATAATCTAGCTGGCTTTGACTTTTCTAATCTCAAACCAATTAATAAATGGAAATACTTATATCTACACGAAACTAACAAAAATTGTTGTTCAATTTAGATTTAACTGTATGATGTTTTATTAACAAAAAGCCTTATTGTGGATGACATAAATGTACTCGCCAAGGTTCGATATTTGCCTTCTTATCCTGTTTCTTTAAAATCCATTTTAAAATGATTCTGCCCTCAACCCTTAGGCAATCTAAGTGGTCACTACCTTAACAATTTTATTCTGAGGGAACTGACAATAGTAATTTTATCTCTCATTTATGAAGGCTCGAAACGTTTCTCTCACTCATGAGAGAGAACTTAAACAGATGCGATTTTAGGTTAAAGTACGAATATGGCTGTCTTCTGGGATGTTGAGTGTTCATCGTCGGCAAATACCTCTAAAACGTCCATAAACGTCTACCAGAAAACGTGTATGATCTGACGCCTTCACGACGACTTATTTATTTTTATTCAGTGTTCTGTCTGACGACAGGTCCATATGAACAGGATCCTTCCATCCTTTTCTCGGACTGGGACCTGTTCATATACGTTCTTGGCAGATGATCCAGAAGTGGTTTGCCATTGCCTTCTTCTGTGTGTGAATGGAGTAATTGTTGGGATGCCACGGAGAAACCGGGGAAACTCCTTGTTGCCTAGACCACGGCCTTGCCCAACACAAGTTATAAATTCGGGCACCGCCGGGAATCGAACCCGAGACCCCAGGATTACAAGACCAGCGTTCTAACCGCTAGACCACCGACTAAGTATAATAAATTATTCTCGGGCTACCAGCCGTGTAAGTACCCTGAGGATGACGACGAAGGTGATTCTTGAAACGTTGGTGTTTTCTTCAATTAAGCCAACTTACACGGCTGGTAGCCCCAGAAGAATTTTTTTACGTTCTTCAGGCTGGACGGAAATCATTGAAGACTAAGTAGTACCTACTAAAAATGTTAATATCTAAGGAAGTTGCGATAACAGAGTACTGAGAAAAATTACATAATTTGGATTTTCACAATTTTTGCTAAGTACATAATATTGTTAGTGATTTAAAGAAGAGGGATATGGCGGACACACATGTAGTACGAATGGTGAAACAAGAAATACATTGATTGGTAAAAGTCAAGGAAACATGCCACATTATCGTCGCTTTTATCGACTCGCCGGTCGCGAGGTTGCACGTGAGGACAATTTGTTGAAACGCCCGTGACAATTAATAAAAATGCTGTCAAATTAAGGTTTTCTGCTCGAAACAGGTTTGCACTTTACTCGGTAATTTTCTGTATGTAATTCTTTCATTAGGAAGATAATTGAGACGGGTTTTCTGGAGTAGCATTTTCGTAGGTTCAGTTCCCCCCCCCCCCCCCCCCCGCGCAATACACTTTTCAAAGTATCGATCAGTGAGACGTGTCCTAGTTCCTGATTTGACTTTCTTCCTATAGCTGGACAGTTTCTAACAGCGATAGACCTAGTTACTGTTAGACATTGATGACATTATTTAGACATTTTTCTGATTTCAGGTAAATATTAGATAGTACACGCTGTGATACACTATTTAAAATAATTTGCGTGGAAAACACTAAGCTAACCTAACCTAAGACAATATAACCTAACCTAACCTAACCTAAGCTAACCTAACCTAAGACAATATAACCTAACCTAACCTAAGCTAACCTAACCTAAGACAATATAACCTAACCTAACCTAACCTAAGCTAACCTAACCTAAGACAATATAACCTAACCTAACCTAAGCTAACCTAACCTAAGACAATATAACCTAACCTAAGCTATCCTAACCTAACTTAACAGATAGGCTGGTTGAAATACCCCTCAACTAGACCCAGATGTGAGGATAATATTAAAATTGTTTTAGAGAAATAAAGAGTGAAGATGAGAACTCGATTCAGCTTCAAGTCTTTTGTGAGAAGAATAACAAATCATCTTTCTCCATAAATCTAAATTTAACTGCATGAATAATTATCATGATTATATATTACTGTTATGATAACGGTTGTATTACAGGATCATGACTGATTAATTTATTATATTGATTTATGGTTTGTTTACTGACGCCGTTAGTAGTTCAGTCTGTAAAACTTTCGAATGACGCCAAGATTAATGAATAACTAATAATTGAAAACTTTATGTAAAGAAGCGATCTTGGCTTAATGTAATGTACTCTCCCAGAATTTTCCTACGACTGAAGAAAATCACGAAAATCTGAGTTAGGATAGCTTACCTCAAGGCCGAGATAAGTACTCGGGGCCTCTAGAATGCGATGTAGGAGTGCTGATCATCAGACCATGACGTTTGAATGGTCGATTTACATAAGGCGGTAATGAATTTGTCTTCTAAAACTCTCAGCTGTTCAGAGATGGTCCTGCACTTGATTGGCTTTGAGGTATCAAGTAATTGACTTGGTCATTATTTTATCTGTTTATTTCGTTCTAGCGTTTACGGTTGGTTGCAGATCATTAACCTTTTTTCAAAACAATACACACGTTTTAAATCAGAAATAAAGTTCGATTTTGTGTTGTTAGCCTTGAATATTCTAAATGTGTTATTTGTGACAATTGTAAACAATGTAATTAAAAAACTGAGGTTCATCTGATTTATTCCGCTTTACAAAAGGACTGCAGGTCGCCTTTTCGTCTTAAGGTCCCTACACACCTACAAACATTGTCGGCAAACAGTCCGCAGACAAATATTCTGCTTATCTTTTTCTGAGAATTTAGACAAGAGGAAATACGTCGAAGCTGTTATATTTTGTAACCAGTCATCTGTATTATTATATTATTCAGTGTTTTCTCTTACGACAGGTCCATTGCTCTGCCCAAAAAGAGCTCTCCAGTTTTCCCTATTCTCAGCTTCTCGTTTTAATTCCTGGAACGTCATCTTCTTTAACACTTAAAAATCGGTTGGCGTGATTTGGACAATTTATGAATCAAGCTCCATATTCTACTTTCAAATATGCCAAAATATTATCTTCATGCTTTGTTTGTTCTTTAAAAAAGTTCATAGTCCACGTTTAATTTAACAGAAATATGGTAGCAAATTCCAGCCGGACGACAAGAAGTTTTGAACTCCCCGATCAATGGGTTGTCTGGACGCGAAACAGTATTTGCTGACCGCAAACATAGTCTGTAAAATGTTTGCAGACAATATTTGTAGGTGTGTATAAGCCAGAGGGGGGCGAATTTCACACCCACATTTGTTTGGTGCTGAATAAGAAACGCTCAGATTGATAAAAATTACGTTAAATCGTGTTTACACAACACACCAAGAAATTAAAATATATAATATAATTCAGGTCTATACACAAACTTTATTTACAGATGTTAAAATTTAAAATTTGCGCTATTCATCGTTACTACGATGTTACAATTTTGCGCAAAAAAATTGTAACATCGTAGTAACGATGAATAGCGCAAATTTTAAATTTTAACATCTGTAAATAAAGTTTGTGTATAGACCTGAATTATATTATATATTTTAATTATAAAACACAAACATGACGCATTTAAACTTTAAACACCAAGAAATGTAACCACAACAATCTAACGCCTGAATCGAATGATTAACACATCGGGAGGTCCTGGGTGTTAATTATGACAAGGAGAGCTGTTATTATTATAAATTGTTTTTCTTGGATTTCCTTTATTCCTTCAGGTAAATTTCAGGATAACATCTTTAATCAAATCATTTCCAATTCATTGTTCATTAATCACTCTATGTCGTTTATGTAAACCATATACAAAAAAAATAAATCAGAGTTGTATTTCTAAAGGTGGAATGACTTTCCTGCTAAATTTAATTATCTCCATGGCTAACTAGTCGCTGTGCCGTGTGACAACAAAAACTACCTCTCTCTGAAACCAGTCAAGTGCCAGGTCAGAGATGAATCCCCTAACGTGATATCGAGCCGAAGCTCGTCTAAATATTATATAGTAAATCAGTCCGTACCGCGAAGAAAACACAACAGTTCACCATTTCAAATGACAACTGGTTGACGCTGTTTAAGGAAATAATCCCTGTTTACACTGAGAACAATACGAAACCCATAGATACAAAACGTAGAGTTATTAACCGTGTGAAGCAGGTGATACATATAGTTACCACTAAGTCTTAAAAGGTTAAGTGCTTGTCATTTTGTCCACTCGTAGTTACCAGGGAAGGAACCAAAGTATCCTTGATGATAAATTTGCGTCTAGCCGCCAGAACTGTGTTGGTTTATTTAACGACGTGTTTAATATCTCTGTCCATGCTGCATGCTTTAGGATAAGAGGATGGGTAATGAAGGATTTGCGGATTTTCATGGCGGTGAGTCTAAGATGGATGTATTCTGGATTGTTGCGCCGTGTAGTCTGGTAGAAGTTTACAGACGTTTCAGAAGTCGTTGCTGAGTTCATAACGAGGGCCCTGATGATGGAGGCAGCAAGTACCTCTTAAAAGTCTGTAAACGTCTACCAGACTACACGGCGCAAGAACTTAGAAGACAGCCATCTTCAGGACGATTAATGATTGATGAATTGTTCATGTTTCAACCTAAACACGCAGTGAAGATTTGCAAGAAGACTCAATTAATGCAGTGAGATGTCTACCTAGACGGACAAAACATGTTTGTAAGAATAAAATAATTTAAGTGGGACAAAAACAAATGAGGTATTTATTATTTTATTTTATTTAGTGTTCTGTCTGACGACAGGTCCATATGAACAGGATCCTTCCATCCTTTTCTCGGACTGGGACCTGTTCATATACGTTCTTGGCAGATGATCCAGAAGTGGTTTGTCATTGCCTTCTTCTGTGTGTGAATGGAGTAATTGTTGGGATGCCACGGAGGAAAACTCCGTGTTGCCTAGACCACGGCCTTGCCCAACACAAGTTATAAATTCGGGCACCGCCGGGAATCGAACCCGAGACCCCAGGATTACAAGGCCAGCGTTCTAACCGCTAGACCACCATGGCTATAAATGAGGTATACGGTATTTAATAAATATCACAACAAATTGGGGTTCCATGCGGTTCTTTACAGTTTTTAATTTATAGATATTTTAAACCCGTGTTAGCTGCAGTGTTAAAATATTAACTGACGCCGTTAATATCGATAGCGGAAAATTTTAATTAAGGAAACGTAAGGTTTAGGAATGTACGATCCTGGACGACTGAGGCGGAAGACCGACAGAGCAAACCCTCCGCATCGTTTTCCGGTGTCTTTCTACATGACCTGAATACGTAATCTCATTTTTAGATGTGCCCAACCTTTCCATTGCAACACTTTGATTTCCATCGCATTACAGAGACTCCAGTTTCTGCACATGCGTCTTACATTCAACACTACAGTACGTATTTGCATACTGCGTGCAATAACGAGATACGTAACCACGTCACGCGACATCGCAAGAAGCGAGTTAGATGACAGATAAATACAATAACGTAGTCGAAAGATCTGAAAGGAGGAGAAACCTAGACCTAGTTGCAGGTGGTAGTATGATATTAAAATTACTCTGAAAGAAAGAAATTTTGATGATGTGGACTGGATTAGTAGTAGTAGTAGTATGTGCTAGGTTAGTGGTAAATCAACCTGGGGTACGCGTACCCCCGGGGGTACGCGAAGACATCTTAGGGGGTACGTGAAATTTTTAAAAAAATATTATTTTATGATAAACACTGAATAATTAGGGCCAGATTTCATACATTATTTTGAGTGTAATTTATTTAATTTATTTTAGATGTAGATTATTTACTATGTATAACTTGAATTATACACCAACAACTTTGGGGGTACAAAGTTGAAGAGAAATTATATCTGGGGGTACGCGAAGACATCTTAGGGGGTACGTGAAATTTAAAAAAGAAATTATTTTATGATAAACACTGAATAATCAGTAATGTAATTTATTTAATTTATTTTAGATGTAGATTATATACTATGTATAACTTGAATTATACACCAACAACTTTGGGGGTACAAAGTTGAAGAGAAATTATATCTGGGGGTACGCGAAGACATCTTAGGGGGTACGTGAAATTTAAAAAAGAAATTATTTTATGATAAACACCGAATAATCAGTAATGTAATTTATTTAATTTATTTTAGATGTAGATTATATACTATGTATAACTTGAATTATACACCAACAACTTTGGGGGTACAAAGTTGAAGAGAAATTATATCTGGGGGTACGCGAAGACATCTTAGGGGGTACGTGAAATTTAAAAAAATATATATATTATTTTATGATAAACACTGAATAATCTGTAATGTAATTTATATAATTTATTTTAGATGTAGATTATATACTATGTATAACTTGAATTACACACCAACAACTTTGGGGGTACAAAGTTGAAGAGAAATTATATCTGGGGGTACGCGAACAGAAAAGGTTGAATACCACTGATCTAGGACATAGCCCATTGGCAGGTTCTTATATAACATTGTAATAACCCGTCAGATTTTATAAAAGGCGAGGAATTTTTTGACTAGCTAAGCGTCCTCAAAAATACTTTATTCGTGGTTTTAAGTAGGACAAGGACGATGCAGCACTGTACCAAGGCTGGCACGTCAAATGTTAATACGCATCGAAATACAAAAAGATAAGATGAAAAAACTGATATTGTCAGTAAAATTGTTGAGAGAACCTCCCATGGTGAAGTATCCAAACGGCGTACGAATTATTGAACTTTCTCAGGGGTAATTTTGTTTTACATCTACCAACAAGATTGTCACTACAGTTGCTTTTTGATTTTGATTTATTTTAATGTTACGAACTTCTGAATACGCCGTTCATCATCAGATACGGGCTGATTACAGCAGCTGCAGTTGGACGCGAAGTTAAGGAGACGCTGTGGTGATTTGCTGACCGACAGAAACTTCTATCATAACTTTCACAGATAAGCTCTTTCGTCAGAAGTCATAACTAACAGGACTTACGAGGTGCGATCGGAAGGTTTCAAGACTGCGCGTATAAAAACCCGTACACTTATCTCAGGTATTAAATTCATCCATCACCCTCGAAGTAGTTCCCCTGGGAGTGAACACAACGATCCCAGCGCCGCTGCCAAGCCTGGAAGCATCCCTGGAAATCTTTCTTTGTCAGCCTGTCAAGCACCATCTGCGATTCTGCCTGAATCTCTTCTATCGTCTCAATCTCCTTCCCTTTAGCTGAATTTTCATCTTTGGGAAGAGGAAGAAGTCACACGGAGCTTAGAAAGGAAGTTGGGGTCGGTTCTTGCAAGATCTTTGAGCTCCTGACAAACGAGAAGTCGATTCTGCTTCTGGTCCTCAGACGGGATGCGTCGCATGTGGAGTTCTTCCTTTAGAATCAGCTGACAGGTCCCATAGCCTATCCCAACAATGTCGCACAAGTCGTTGATGGTACGACGTCGATCTTCGTGAATGGCCTGCCGAATCTTCGTAACATTTTCGGGCGTTGTGCTCCAAGATGGTCGTCCAGAACGCTCGTCATCATCGACAGATGGTCGGCCATTTTTAAAACGTGAATGCTACACAAAAGTTTGTGCACGACCCATTGCGGACTCCCCAAATGCTTGCTTTAGCATTTCATAGGTTTCCGTAGCCGTTTTGGCGAGTCTTTGGCAAAATTTGATGCACACGCCATTCCGAAATCGCAGGAGGGTCGGTGTAATGCACTACGAAAACGCCCGTAACTAAGAAACAAATGCTAATTCGATGATGCCGGCTGGCACACTGATTCACTATGAATGTAGGCCGCACCCCCTAAAGGCAGAAGCTCGTACTACATCCGGTTCGCCCGCTATTGACACAGTCTGGAAACTTTCCGATCGCACCTCGTAAAGAGGAGTGGACATTTCATAACAAAGCAAAACACAAGAATGAGAAGTGCCATAACTTTGTGTGAACGGGTGCGAAAAAGAAACCTATGATGATCCAGCAACTCTGAAATTAAGAATGCTCGACCGAGGGAGGGTTCACTTGTTGCGTATGGAACAATAAATTCTCTAAATGTCCTCCATGGGCAAGAGCACGTGTGTTAACACAACGCCGGGCACATTCCCCTGCATTGTTGATCAATGGCTGCGGATTCATAAAGGAGGACAGTTTATCAGAAATTCCACAAAACGAATTTTTCTTTCTATATAATTTTCGAAAATTAAGTCTAATAATTTCTGTACTTTCTATTTTAATGCATTCTTTAGGTGTTTTTAAGTAATGGGTTACGTGATCTGACTTTGTTTCATAAGCCGAATTGTTGATGACAGCGACAGTTAACTCCCAGGTCGTGGTGACTTTGACGATAAGGGTTTTCTGATAGCAGAGTCATCTTTTAAAGTGGTGGTTCGATTCCCGGCGGTGCCTGAATTTATAACTTGTGTTGGGCAAGGCCGTAGTCTAGGCAACACGGAGTTTTCCTCCGTGGCATCCCAACAATTACTCCATTCACACACAGAATGAGGCAATGGCAAACCACTTCTGGATCATCTGCCAAGAACGTATATGAACAGGTCACAGTCCGAGAAAAGGATGGAAGGATCCTGTTCATATGGACCTGTCGTCAGACAGAACACTAAATAAATAATAAGATGAGGTGGTCTAGCGGTTAGAACGCTGGACTAGTAATCCTGGGGGGTCTCGGGTTCGATTCCCGGCGGTACCCGAATTTATAACTTGTGTTGGGCAAGGCCGTGGTCTAGGCAACACGGAGTTTTCCTCCGTGGCATCCCAACAATTACTCCATTCACACACAGAAGAAGGCAATGGAAAACCACTTCTGGATCATCTGCCAAGAACGTATATGAACAGGTCCCAGTCCGAGAGAAGGATGGAAGGATCCTGTTCATATGGACCTGTCGTCAGACAGAACACTAAATAATAATAATAATAATAAGTATTACAAAAACTCGCGGGCCGCCCAAAACACACCAGCTGATTGTGAACCCCTTGTTAATATTTATGTTGTTGTGTGAATATTTAGCCAGATGAATATATTTCAAAAGCAGATTTTTTAAAGGCCAACATCTAAAATATCTCTTATCTCTTAAAGGAAGTGGTGATCGTATTAGTAGGATTTGAGGTTCTCACGGCGCTGAGTACGAAGATGGCTGTCTTCTGGGTTGTAGCGTCATGTAGTCTGGTAGAAGTTTGTCAAAGTTTTAGATATTCTCGTCTCCCTGATGATGGAGGAAGTAATGACATCTGAAACGTTGGTAAACTTCTAACGCACTACAACCCAGAAGACAGCCATCTCAGTTATCACTATCGATGTTTTGTGTAGATGCAGTCCGCCCCTTACTCGGCTGTGCGTACTCCCTTCTGATTACTTTCGTTACAGATATGCCTAGTCCCGATGGACCCCACTGTCTCTTGGCGGGGGCAATTTGGTAAATCATCGTATTTTGCCAACTTCCCCTTTCCAAGAAGACGATGTTACTCATTGCAGACATCGTGAATAGAATCACCTGTTCGTACATTATCAGTATTTGCGTTTCCTGTCTACAAAATTAACACCGACGCTACCAGATGGTCAGAACACGTGATTGTCGACGTACTGAGTTCAGATCTCCGCTCTGACGCCTTCTGTTATGACTCACGTTTTTCGTGTTTTTTCCTGAGTTCCTTTGTGTTAATGGTGGGACCGCTTACTAACATATCCAGCCCAATTCATTATTAATTAATCATATTATCATTCGACGTTGTACGTTCTGAGATACTGATAGCGTTGTTAAGTAATGTTTATAAAGTGAGCCCACAATGAGACGTACATGACTGTTCGAATGTTTAATCTCTTAACACACTGAACGGAGTGAAATTAAAATTGGTATTTGCATGTAGATTTGAAGTTTTTAGAGTGTTCCATGCCGGTTAATTTCAGCTCATACATTACATGCGGCCATAATTAAAATATGGGTCCATATCAATTTTTTAATGACGGTTCTATGTAAAATAAGCAGTTCAAGACCTCAAATATCATTAACTCTTTAGTGTCAATAATTCATAAGATAGTGTAATTGCGTCATATTGTGAATTATAACAATTATTTATTTTAATCCGTCTGATCACAATATTTAAAATTTCTTATAATTAAGATAATAAAATATCATTCATGTTCCATATCGATTGATCGATATACATTTCGGAACATTTACACAACATGTTTCGGTTTTTATAAAACCATCATCAGGTGTAAAATATATCTAAGAACTTAAAACTCAATTATGATTTCTGTAGTTTTTTGGTGATGTTTCATTACGTTTGTTTTTCAATTTTTGGGCGAAGGTGTTGTTTTTCTTAAATGTTATGAGATGTACATATCGGCCTGTAAGTAAATGATTGAAAGAAACACTAAAGAATTTGAAAGAATTTATAAAATAATTTATATATTTTGCATTTTATTCTCTAAATCCTTTTATAAATTCTTTCAAATTCTTTAGGTTTAGAATGCGTTTAAAAATATGTGAGCTCAGTGGACTTATCAGCCTTGATAATTTTTGGATACTCATTTTCATTGACCAAACAGCTAATTCGCTGCACCATTGTCTGACTGCTACTGAAATGCTTATCTCAAATTAAGTTTAACCGAGCCAGTGTGACTGAGTTGTTCAGAAGCTGTTAGTCGCTTAATTGGTTAAGATGTTTTGCTCTTTGTATCGAACCCTTCAGTCCTTAACCGCCCCCCATAACCAGCTGATGTATTGGCATTCAGAATATAATCACGCCAAAGACTTAATTATAAACGACATCCTGTCACTAACAAACTCTACCCAATTAACCACTGATTTTCTATCCTTATATACGAGTAAGCTTGTCCCTAAATGATAATCATCATTCTGATTTCCATAAATAAGTAGAAATGGACTGCTGGTTCAATGCCACTCTTGTCAATCTCTTCTGTGCTCCAACGAAGTCTGAGACGTGTCTCGCTACGGTTTCACTTAACCTGACATTTCAAATTCCAAATCTAATTTCCATTTTCCTTGCTTTGGCAGTTTTAGAAAATACGTGAAGTCCGAGGCTCTGCATAATATTTTATAAAAAAAATTTTAATAAGGAGTTGTTAGTCGACTGTCAAAACACCAAACTGGAGGATCACCCCTTGTCAGCTATTAGTCACTGTTTATTCGATATATATCGAGACCGTATCTATCACCCGCATCCTGAAGATCGCCAAGCTGTGATTGGCAAGGGACCAACTTACGCGCGTTAAAAGTGTAATCGGCGATTAAATACAGTGAAGTTATTTGGCAGTTGTGCCGGTAGGATTGTAGAACGCGGCAACCGACGTAGTGATAGCGCATAGCGGAAACAAACCGCCCGTCCGTGACTCCTGCACAGTAGCAAATGTACCTCACAGTGCCATCTTTGATCAGGAATGTCGTTTTTGTCTCAGTGAAATGAATTCTTTCGTACACTTTTGTGCCCACTTCCTGCGTCACTGACGTTTAAGAACTAAATTGCAGCAGTTCAAATCAACCGATAGATTTTTATATACGTTTCTGCTTAAAATACATATTATATCAACGAAACTTTAACACAGCCGATGTTTCTAGCAAAGAAAATTGAGCATTTGTTTCCTGGTTAAAATTCGGTTGCCTTCCGCGTTAAAACCGTTTCGCCTCGTGTAACATGACCTTACAGTTAGTCGCGCGGTTTTGGTTTGGTCTCGGTAGTGGAAACGCTTTTGCTAGCTAACAGCCAAGCATTACTATTCACTCCAAGTGCCGCTTGCAGTTCGCTTTTGTCCCTCTCCTTTTTCACCCTCCACTCTTGTCACTCAATCAGTCACCCCTCTCCTCCGCCGCTGCACTCTTATCCCTCCTTGTGCGTTCGGCACCGTTCGGCTCATCTCGGTAATCTAGCAGACGACGCGTTGCGCGTGGCGGCAAATCCACGAAGCTTTTTAGGCCACATTTCGTGTGACTGCTGGTGCACGCGGTTGGATAGTGGGGGCGGATCTGACAGATTGGGCACTGCCTTGACAGATTTAATTTCAGATTCACGTGGATTTGAACAAGGCATAATTTTCCCTTGTGTACTTATATTTGTGTGAGTGTTCTCTATTGTCTGTGACCTCAATTAAACTAGTTTCTAAGGTCTACGAAACAGTTTGAAGTGCAAAAGTGATATATTAGTGACCGTGTATTTCAGGAACGTTTTGTAACTTATACTTTATCAACTCCTGTTCCTTCGTGCTTTCAGTGAAGGACAGGTCAGGCTGGTTCGACGCGTAGGATTTTGACATTTGACTACATGTGAGAGGGTACAGTGTACTACTGATGACGTTGGTGCCTCTCACGTGTTGAACAGCCAATCAGAGTGCGGGAAACATTAACGCATGTTTGAACACGAGGGAGCATTTGAATAAAGGTAGTTGGTGTATTAGGAAGTTTCCAGCCCGCCCTGTTAACATTGTAAAAACAATATTGCTTGTGAGGTTGGCGTGTTATGTTTTTTATGTGAACATATGGACTCTTGGAAGAGTGATATTTAGTTGGTACTGTTTTTTGAGACTTTGCTGGAATTATCCGTGTGCAACAGCAGTGTATTGAACCGAGTGTTTTGCGGAAGTTTCTATTGTGCTTTGTGATTTGAAATGAGTTAATATTCCTGTCGCCTGCACAATACAAGATTTTTTTGAAAGATCATCTTTATATGCCTTCTGTTAACATAAGGTAAGAAAGATAAATTAATTGATATATTTTTAATGTAGTTGCAGTTTGATAGGAAACAAAAGCCATATTAACAGAAAAGTGACCCAGCACCTGCGAACAAAATAAACCGAGTAGAGAAAAATGTCAAACATTTCTTGGCCCACTTTAACACACAGAGATGAACCATAATCAACATATATCATCAATGCAAAGGACAGTAGCCAATATGGCAGATTATTTATCACAATATTATGCATATAATTTTATATATATATAGTTGTGTGTAACTAATTTGTTGGGATGGGATGATCAAAATATATTTACATCACAGGATCTTAGTACAGGCTTGTTAAACCTTACTTCTCTGGTTTGTAATGCATAACCCAAAATGAAACATTGATATTGTCAGAGTTGCAATGGAAATTAACCAGAGCAGTTTAATGGGGAAGTTTATTTTAAGGATTTCATAGTTCTTGTTTTGACTTTTCTTTTTTAGTGTTTTAGAAATGCTGTTGTCAAATTCAGATAATCGTTGATATTTCTGAGGATAATTTTCTCGTACTTCGAAACATTTCATACATTTTCAGGGTTTTTTTTATGTGTGTAGCGGAATAGATATGCAAGAAGTTGGGTTATCACTTGTTGACTATACACATTGAAAACTTCTTCATACGCAGAGTTCTTATTAAAAAGCTGATAGTCTCTGAGGCGGTGAGGTAATTTACCGCTTGTTATGGAATCCCATGGTACATTTCCGTGATCATCATACTCTGAGTGTTAGTGATGCATGAACTTAACGGCGGACATTTTAAGGGGAATCTGAGGGTGGTAAGAATGTGTACGAAAAATGGGACAATGGCTCTCAGCCTTCCGTGTCTTCTTTTGTTTGTGTAGGTAATGTAATCATTGCAATTAAGACGTAACTGTCTTTGATGAAACACCACACGTAAGTTAAAAGTCAAAAAGGCTTTTACACAGTTGTCCCACCCTTTGAAGCCGAGACGTGTCTAAATAATATTTTATACATTCGGTCCTTACCGCAAAGAAAACACAACACGACGCCATTACCAAGATTAACTGGTAAATTTTGTTTAAGGAAATAATCGCGTACACTACTACAAAACCCTTAAATGTGCTGTGTGTGGAAAAAAATAAAGATTTACTGAACGTTAAAGCAGACGGTACGTATAATTACCATTAGGTCCTAAAAGGTTAAACACCAGGTTATTCTGAGCAGAAGTGGAACTTTGTGAAATAGCTCGTTGGTAGCGCAAACAAGTTAAAAGTAGTTAATCACGGGGTCTTTTTTTTGAAAAAAAAATTGTGTCATGCATGTGAGAGGGGGCGGAGATGCCAAGAATTTTTTAGACCAGCGGGACATGCGGGTGACGTTAAACAGCGTACTGAGTCTGCATTTAGTGTTTGTCACTTACATAGGTGGCTGCGTAGTGGATGGAGGATACCGTAGATGGCAAATTAAATGAAGTTACTTCCGTACTAATCTGTACGTAAATTGTAATTTGGTGGATGCTCACGTGTTGTATTTGCCGGGTTACCGTGAAAAGTCTGTTTTGACTTTGTGTGTACGTTAGAAGGCAGAGAGAAAGCTGCCTTTAGTGAAATGCACAAAATGAAGTCCTTTCCGTGTAGCTGTCTCCCGGGACGCCCGTTTCACTTTTGAATATAATCAAGGTATTCTGATTAAATAAGCTACTACTGAGTGTAAATTTAATTTTGGTTTATATCACTAAAATTAATCCTTTTATCACATTAAGATTAAAACTTATACATTTTGTAAACATATACAGATAGAAAATTAGTAAAATAATTATAAAAATTGTAAAGCTAAATTTGAGGCCTAAATGTACAAGCTGTTTAATATTTGGTGTGTTTAGGTTGGCGAGAGTTTATATTGTCGTTTTATGGTTTATGATATAGAGGAGTCTTATTTGTGGTTACCAACAATACGGAGGAAAATTATATATCCATATTCTGCCCTGAAGAAGGCGGCAACTTCTTTCTCCGAAACGTTGTAACTACCAAAATCACTACACAGTATCACAAGCGCAGGAGATTTGATGTACAAGCTTTGTTTGAAATATTTTTCCCATATGATGAATATTTAATGAATTACAGTGAATATATTAGTAATCAGTCGATGGGTCGATATATAGAATATGATGTCCTGTGATATCATATCGCATAAAAATAACTCATTTTGAAATTACGCTTACTTCGTTGGGATAAGGCTTTTTCTCTGTTTTTTTAAACTGGTTAGTTTTTATTTGTTAACACGTGGTACAAAAACAATTTATTTAATAAAACGTTTCCAAATTCAGATATATTGAGGAATATGACGTTTGATCGGACAAAACTAAACTCGTCGATTATTATATTTAAGTTGATTAGACCTAACCGTTTTAATGCTAGGATTTTATGAATCTTACAACTGAAATTTTATGCATTTATATATATATATATATATATATTTAATGTATTTATAAGTGTGCCGCCAGACCACTAAAATTAGATTAATACAAAATATTTTTCTTTTTCATAACACTGGTGCAATAATAAATATATTATTATATAGTTGCGAAATTGTTTAATTCGATCGACTTATTCCGTAGGATTGTTGTAAAGTTGTTGTGTGGGCAGGGGGAGGTAATAATATTACATTTTTACACGAGCTGACTTCTAGACCATGATTAACCACACACACATATTCCGTGATATTTCTGTGGCATCAAAAGTTATAGCCTAGCCGTCAGGATTCTTGTTTTCTGTTTATGAGGTCCTGTGTTCTGCTCTCGGCTTGTAGACAGGTTTTAATGATTTTCTTACGCATCTCCAGGTGTACACTGATGCAGTGTATTCAAATTAAAACGACCGCTTCCTGCTAAATCCTTGCCAAATTCGACGTAATGCATGTTACGTACGCATTATTTACGTAGACGCTAAAAATGTTGTTATATTAAGATTCGGTCAAGATATTATTGTCTATATGTTTGATAAGAAAAGTCGTTTTATAGAAAATTCTGTGGTTATTACTTACTTTTAGATCTTACTTCCATGTCTACATTTCGTAATATTTTATAAATAGCATTTTATATTATAAATAATAATTGATAAAGTTCCAGTATGTATTGAAGTTCACAATTGGAAAATATAATAAAAAGTAAGTATTGTTTTAAAAAATTCTTCCCTTTTCCAATCCTGAAACCTATTTAAATTAATTTGATTGCGAAATTTTCAAACGAGATACTTTTTCCTCAGAAGTTTGGGAGTGGCGAACTAATTTTTATAGTGGTACAGTGAAAACGTTGGAGACAATTTTTGACATTGATGTGTTGGATCGTGACAAGACTGTACACAGTTTGCAAATGCTGCTGAACCTGGCACACGATTTTTAAAAGCGAGTCCGAACGCTTTAAATATCACATCTGGTCTATGAGCGTGCGTCACGTAGCACCGCGTCTCTCAGGGAAGCAGATTTTTTATTTTCGTGTATTTTACGAGCGGCAGCCATAACCTTAAAGTGGCCTATGATTGGATAGTGGCTGGCACTTGCCAGTCAGCCTGCGACAACTTATCGGCCATAATGAAAATATTGACTTTATTTTAGTTTATATTTTATGCCATAGTTGCACAAATTGATGAAATAAAGGCGATTATACCCATCTGTCTGTCCATCTGTATGTTTAATCTCTTTAACTTGGTACTGAGATCCACATTGAATGTTGTCAGGCAAATATATTGCGCACCGATAATATTTTTGTGATCCACAGGCTCAAATTTTGTGTTTTATCAGATCTGCTCATCTCAAAGAGTAAATGAAAAGGTAGTACATACTATAAAGTACATATTCAAATTCGAAAATTAGGATTTGCAAAGAGGATGGGACATGGGGTCTGGAGAAAACTGCATAATGATGAGCTTAAAAATCTGTACTCCTCCCCCAGTATTGTCAGGGTGATTAAGTCGAGAAGAATGAGATGGGCCGGGCATGTAGCGCGCATGGATGGACAAGAGGCGAGCACTGGATATTGGTTGGGAAGCCTGAAGGGAAGAGACCTCTGGGGAGACCTAGACGTAGATGGGAGGATAATCTCAGGCTGGATCTATGGGAGATAGGAGTTGAACGAGACTGGATTTTGTTGGCCCAGGACAGGGTCCGGTGGAGGGCTTTGGTTAATTCGGTGATGAACCTTCGGGTTCGGTAAGCCATCTAGTTGGTTGGGTCCACTATTTGGGAAGCCTGAGGGGAGCCTCTGGAGAGACCTAGACGTAGATGGGAGGATAATGTCAGGCGGGGTCTATGGGAGATAGGAGTTGAAGGAGACTGGATTTCGTTGGCCTAGGACAGGGTCCGGTGGAGGGCTTTGGTTAATTCGGTGATGAACCTTCTGGTTCGGTAAGCCATCTGGTTGGTTGGGTCCGCTATTTGGGAAGCCTGAGGGGAAGAGACTGCTGGGGAGACCTAGATGTAGATGGGAGGATAATCTCAGGCGGGGTCTATGGGAGATAGGAGTTGAAGGAGACTGGATTTCGTTGGCCTAGGACAGGGTCCGGTGGAGGGCTTTGGTTAATTCGGTGATGAACCTTCTGGTTCGGTAAGCCATCTAGTTGGTTAGTTATGGGACGGACACGTATGATATAGGCGAGAATTTCTTTCAAAATTCTGGTCTGAAGACCTGTACGCAAATGGAAGAACAGACAGTTAAATGTATTTCAAAGAAATATAAGAATGTGGACTGAATTTGTCTAGCTCAGTATAATGGCCCAGTGGCTGGCTGTTATGAACACTGTAATCAACCTTCATGTTACATAAAAGACGGGAATTTTTTTAACCGGCTGATTAAAGAAGCAGTTTTAAAGGAAGTCATTACCATGGAATTAGTAAATTTATATTTATGACCATTTAGACTTCCTCTTTGATTATGTAATAAATTATCATAAAATCATCATCGTCTTCTTTATTTTTTATTAAAGCCATGGTAAAATAAATTAATAGTTTTTAATTGATAATTGCCAGACCGGTCATCGAATTATGTAGCTTACAGTTACTATGTGTTACTGTCGGCAATGTAATTTATTTAAAAACATAACATTACATAAAGAAAACAATAGTATTTTCACCTTTCGTAATGTTGCACGTGGTATGTATAATCTATTCCGTCTCCAGCCCTGCAAAGGCAGTAATTAAGTTTTTGGTGTGGTATCTGTAAGAGTGAAAATACTGTTGACATATTCCAACTCAAATATTTGCAGTTTTTCATACGTAATTTGTATTAATGATTATTTCTTGCAGTAACAAATGTTTTATTGCAACGCTTATGGCTCCATCACGTATTTTAAGGGGATCTGAACCACAGACGTCACCGTATCATTTCATGGAAGTTAGACATTTTCCCCTCTGCCCCATCGTGTTATCGAAAAGGTATTTTTTTAATACCATCGGGTCGGAGCCGATCCCTGTTGACATTATGAACAAGTTCCCTCTGATAGGGACCTGTTCATGTGTTTCCTAGGCAGATGATCCAGAAGTGGTTTGCCGTTGCCTTCTTCTGTGTGCTTAATTTCAAATGATGATGAAAATGGAGTAATTTTTGGGATGCCACGGAGAAACCGGGGAAGACCCGGAGGAAAACTCCGTGTTGCCTAGACCACGGCCTTGCCCAGCACAAGTTATAAATCCGGGCACCGCCGGGAATCGAACCCGGGAACCCAGGATTACAAGCCCAGCGTTTTAACCGCTAGACAACCGTGGCTTTAAATGTCACGTGTTACGCTGATCACCCATTCCAGTTAGTTAATCAAAGACCACGATCGCTAATCGGCGCTACTGGAGCCCTGATGATTTGTCCTTCTGATAGACACAATGGGATGCTTCAATAGCCTTGGTTTTTCACAAAAACGTTTCGGATGTAAATTGCAGCTAGAAAGAGTTTAACAGTAGTGGGCATACAATGAAGGTTAGTGACACTGCGCATAAGCCACAAGTGCAAGGAATTGCGTGCAGAGGGAGACCTATTGAAATGACAAAAATATTTAAACCTCGCTTGTAAACAGAACACAGCAGAGTTTTGAATATTAACTTTGAACAGCATTAGTTTTATGTAATAGGGATACTTTCATTTCACGAAAATAAGTATTGTACCGTACAAATGCATTTATTGGTAACACGTATAATCAAATAAAAATTCAGTTTAACATTATTATTAAAAATTTAAAGCACATGGGCCCAGCTGCTGTTATACATGTTGCAATAGCGAAATAATTCCATTAATTTGTTGGAACGACAAGTTGTTCGCCTTCATCACTAATGCTCCATAAATTTCCCTTAAAAACTTGTGCCCCTATCAGATATTTTATGAAGATAACTTGCTTGTACAGTTGCCTTGAAGAAACCTCTAATTAAACGTCGCATTTGAGTGGTTAGCATTTCTATTACGTGTTCTAAATGTCTGGGATTCGAGTTTCGACTCTAAAGCCAACTGAAGTTTCTGTGGTACGAGGTGCGATCGGAAAGTTTCAAGACTGCGCGTATAAAAACCCGTACACTTATCTCAGGTATTAAATTCATCCATCACCTTCGAAGTAGTTCCCCTGGGAGTGAACACAACGATCCCAGCGCCGCTGCCAAGCCTGGAAGCATCCCTGGAAATCTTTCTTTGTCAGCCTGTCAAGCACCATCTGCGATTCTGCCTGAATCTCTTCTATCGTCTCAAATCTCCTTCCCTTTAGCTGAATTTTCATCTTTGGGAAGAGGAAGAAGTCGCACGGAGCTTAGAAAGGAAGTTGGGGTCGGTTCTTGCAAGATCTTTGAGCTCCTGACAAACGAGAAGTCGATTCTGCTTCTGGTCCTCAGACAGGAGCCTTGGCACAAACTTGGCTGCGATGCGTCGCATGTGGAGTTCTTCCTTTAGAATCAGCTGACAGGTCCCATAGCCTATCTCAACAATGTCGCACAAGTCGTTGATGGTACGACGTCGATCTTCGTTGTGCTCGAAGATGGTCGTCCAGAACGCTCGTCATCATCGACAGAGGTTCGGCCATTTTTAAAACGTGAATGCCACACAAAAGTTTGTGCACGACCCATTGCGGACTCCCCAAATGCTTGCTTTAGCATTTCATAGGTTTCCGTAGCCGTTTTGGCGAGTCTTTGGCAAAATTTGATGCACACGCCATTCCGAAATCGCAGGAGGGTCGGTGTAATGCACTACCAAAACGCCCGTAACTAAGAAACAAATGCTAATTCGATGATGCCGGCTGGCACACTGATTCACTATGAATGTAGGCCGCCCTCTGTTGACACAGTCTTGAAACTTTCCGATCGCATATTCCTCCCCTCCCCTCCACCAAGTTAACAAACGCTTTGTTTTACGTCCTTTACCATAGGAATCCTCCAGTTCGATGCTGTACAACGTTTGCATTTGATAAAAATACTTGAATAAAGTAAAAAAACACAACAGAACACTGTAAAGTAGTTTGTATTGTATTTATCTGTTGGTTTGTCATGATCGTTGTAGTTGATGTACGAACTATTGAAGAAAACTGAATGGAAATAAATGTTAATTAAGTCTGGTACTTTCATATATCAGTCTCAGGAATATAATTACGTAAGTAAATGCAAACATAATTTCCGTTTACTCGAGGGAATCATACGAAATTCTGTCGTCATGCAATGAAGAAACAGCATCAGTGACGTAATGTAGGTGTATATTAAGCACTACATTATGTAACAAACAGTTTTTTAAATGCAGAGTACTGCTGCACTTGATTTAGTGTTCGTGAGCTCACACGGGCCAGAAGTGTAAAGAACCAATTTACGAAGAGAGCTTAAATTAACGTTTCTGTTTACCTTATTAAATTTTTACAAAATCGGCCTATGTGCATCAAAATTAATTTAATTACGGTAAATTACAGATCCTTAAAACCAAATTTCGCCGGCCGCAGTGGCCACGAGGTCTGAGGCATGGACCTCGTGCGCTCGGACACTGGGACCATGGGTTCGAGTCCCACTCAAGGCATGGATGTTTGTCCGTGTATTTGTGTTTGTATAGGTAGAGGCCTTGCGTCGGGCTGATCACTCATCCAAGGAGTCCTACCATTATCGAAATATATCAAGAAAATTAATAAATAAAAACCTCGACACCTACGGGTAAAATAAAGAGGATGAGAGAAAGAAAGAAAGAAAGAAAGAAAGAAAGAAAGAAAGAAAGATAGATAGATAGATAGATAGATAGATAGATAGATAGATAGAAATAATATCCCGTCACATCTGCATGGCGTGATGTTTGGTTGCGTATAATATATAACTTCAGTTTTCAATATACATTTATTTTTGTAGTTCGTGAAATTAACGCATAAAACACGCGAGATCTATCGTACAAATGAAATAAACAACAAATTAAATAATTTATCTAGGAAAAAGGCTATATTAATGCATACTATTATCCGCTGAAGTTATATACCATTCACAGTCGTTACTTTGAAGTCAGAACAGGGAAATGATCAATTTTTAGGACTGCTTTCAAAAGAGTGTTTTTATAAAAAGTTTAAATTAACCGACAAAAGTCGGTGGTGTGTGTGGCAACGCTTGCCTCACTTGGTTTAGTTTTAACTGATCAGCGTGCGTTTGAGGACCCGCTGCGCTCGAGATTATTAATATCCTGCACAAAAAAGACAGTACATGATGTTAGCGAGTGGCAGACTGTTCGCCATGCAAATGAGTCAGCCTATGTCCTTCTCCGTCTGGATGGATTTAAATACTCCTACAAGAAAACACTGAATATGTCGGTAATCGTTGAGAATTTGGGCTGCGTATTCGATAGGTACAAGGCTCGAAGCCGGGAAACCCGTTATTCTTTGTGGTTTTTTCTAATGAATTTAGAGGTAGTACGGTGATCTAGCGGTTAGAACGCTTGGCTTGTAATCCTGGGGTCTCGGGTTCGATTCCCGGCGGTGCCCGAATTTATAACTTGTGTTGGGCAAGGCCGTGGTCTAGGCAACACGGAGTTTTCCTCCGGGGGCTTCCCCGGTTTCTCCGTGGCATCCCAACAATTACTCCATTCACACACAGAAGAAGGCAATGGCAAACCACTTCTGGATCATCTGCCAAGAACGTATATGAACAGGTCCCAGTCCGAGAAAAGGATGGAAGGATCCTGTTCATATGGACCTGACGTCAGACAGAACACTAAATAAAAAATAACCTGGAAACAGGTCACAATGTATCTTCGTGCTTTTGCTATCAACCTGTAAGTTCTTAGTGAAGTAAATCTGTCCTACTATACGTCATGACTTCGGCACTAGTGGTCAGCTTTACCCCCGGGAAAGGACCCCCGGTACCCATTGGATAGGAGGATGTGTGGGCCTCAGAGCCGGTAGGTCGCAGAGGCTAGAGGAAAAATCCTCTGCCCCCGTCGGCAATCGAAACCCGGTCGTCCATTCCGTAGCCAGTCACTATAATGACTGAGCTACCCCGGGTCATGTAAGTTCTTATTGAATAGCTAAGCCTACAGATCAGTGTTATCGCAGTGAAACCTGATTATAATGGAATTCCAAGGGATTGGAACATTTTTATCTTTCAGGCAAATTTGGCTGGTGCTCCTTGTTCGTAAAGTTTTGCTGTCTAGCGGTGAATAGGTGATAAGCAGATGCACTATAACGCCGTTTGTAAGAAACAGTGAGTCGTCGAGACGGTTTCCCCGAAGTTAAGGGCTTAGATTTATTTTTATGCGCGGAAGAGTTTAGGGGAGTCTTCGTTCGTACTCCTACACATTGCTTAGGGTTAGCGATTTGAATTTGATCGTTATTTCGGTTTTATCTACGGTTTATAACGACATTCATGGTGCTTCATGTATGCGAGTTATGAAAGTGACAACTGCAGACTGTGGTCGAAATTCAACATGGCGAGATACCTAATATGGAGTGTTCTGTTGTCCCCAAATATTCTGGGTTTTTTGTATTAGGAGTTTATATTGAGGTTGAATACTTTCGGTTGTTTAATGATTGCTGAACGCGTTTGGATTCAATTGAGATTCGTTCTTATACGGAAGGTGTTGATCCCCGGAAGCAGATGGCTCCACCAAACAGTCGGAATACTTGGAATGAGGATAAGATGAATCAATATGTAGGAGCTGTTTTTTTTTATTATTAGTGTTCTGTCTGACGACAGGTCCATATGAACAGGATCCTTCCATCCTTTTCTCGGACTGGGACCTGTTCATATACGTTCTTGGCAGATGATCCAGAAGTGGTTTGCCATTGCCTTCTTCTGTGTGCGAATGGAGTAATTGTTGGGATGCCACGGAGGAAAACTCCGTGTTGCCTAGACCACGGCCTTGCCCAACACAAGTTACAAATTCGGGCACCGCCGGGAATCGAACCCGAGACCCAAGGATTACAAGGCCAGCGTTCTAACCGCTAGACCACCGTGGCCATCATTTATTTATTTAGTGTTCTGGTCTGAGGACAGGTCCATATGAACAGGATCCTTCCATCCTTTTCTCGGACTGGGACCTGTTCATATACGTTCTTGGCAGATGATCCAGAAGTGGTTTGCCATTGCCTTCTTCTGTGTGTGTGAATGGAGTAATTGTTGGGATGCCAAGGAGAAACCGGGAAGCCCCCGGAGGAAAACTCCGTGATACCTAGACCACGGCCTTGCCCAACACAAGTTATAAATCTGAGCACCACCGGGAATTGAACCCGGGACCCCAGGATTACAAGGCTAGTGTTCAGACGCCACTTGAAAGTTACGTAAAACAAGAGTAGTAGTACCCACTGAAAAAGATGAAGAAGATTGTCCTACAACTATGCTGGAAAGAAAACAAGTCTTTCCACCAAACATCGAACCCGTTCTGGTTCAGTATTGTTTACTGACGAAAGATCCCTGGCTGGCTTAGGACGTCTGGTATATCACTTAGCTGTTGCTAACAATATACCAAGCCGTTTCAATGTGAAAATGAGGCAACAGGCTCAAGGATTTTCTGAAACACCGCTCGGAAATTCTGTGTTTTAGACTGCCACAAGTTATTGCAACATCACGTGTGAAATAATTTACCAAAGAAAACGCGAACAACTTTTTCCGATATTCTAGGATCCAAGTTGAACAAAATAAATTTTAACTCAAATTGACTGTACACTTGTGATGAAACTGGAGTAATTGTGGTAATAACACGTAAGTGATCGCAAAGGAAGGCAAGAATGGCTTATCTCACATTACGTGGATGCCTCATCACGAAGTTAAACATGAATGAGTGCAGCGAGTCACTGTGTACCACCTTTGTTTGTGTTTCCTTGAAGAAAGTTGAAGATTTGACTTGCGGATGGGACTCCACCTGGCTTTACTTTGTCCTGTCGTGTATCGGGATGGATCCAGATCTACATTTTTACCCAGTGGATCAAGAACTTTATTTCAGTCGCTACAAAACCAACTATAACCGGTCCAGTCTAGTAATACTTGGTGGACGTTACTCTCGTACGAAAAATCTTGAAGTAATTAAGCTTGCAAGTGAAAATAAATTTTCCTTCATAAAATGCAGCGTTTAGACTTGGCCTTTATGAAACTTCTAAAAGCATATTATTTACAGGAATCTGAGTCTTGGTTGTTGAATAATTTTTGTCACAATGCGTCTGATTAGAATATTGTTCTGGAATGATACTGTTCAGGAAAAGTAGAATCTATCGACAGAGTCTTCAGCAGTAATGATTTTGCAATTCACGCTGCAGAAACGGACGAAAATTCTGAACAGTGCTTAAGGTACAATTTGGCTGCACGCGACAGAGACAAGCGACCGAGGCAGGCGACAGAGACGGGAGACGGACACATCGCAGCTTGTCGCCACACACTTTTGAGGTGACGACCGAGACATGCGGCAAAGTGTTTGTTTTCTTTGTTTTGTTGAGACATACGTGCACATATTCTGTGGAAAATGAGTACAAAAATGCTTCTAAAAAGGTTACTCGAAGAATAAGAAGAGGAAGAAGATGATGATGTGTTGCTGTGTTATTTGTTGCGAAAGAAACAAAGAAAACCTACGAGTTCAATATTCAAAACCAGACGTGAAGAAGGATCTTTCTGTCGGTGGTCAGTGGTCGGTTTTCTGCTACTAATTCTACCAATTGCTCATCTTGGTCACCAGTAAATTTAATTTCTGCCATTATTTTACTCAACAACACACGTGCTGCCTGAGCCCGTCGCGAGACACTACTGGTTCGAGAGCGGTCGCCTGTCTCTGTCTCGCGCTCGTAATTGTACTTCATACGATTGTACAGAGAGCAGACAGGAAGCGACCAGTCTCGGTCTCGTAACTCTGTCGCCTGCCTCGGTCGCTTGTCTCTGTCGCGTGCAGCCAAATTGTACCTTTATGAATCAACTAGGTGTTGAAATTGAATAGTCAGCGTCTGGCGATTGCCAGTTGAGTGAAGCCACCAGTGCTTCTAATGCCAAAAACTTTCCGCTTTTCCATGCTTGGATTTAAGGG
This sequence comes from Zootermopsis nevadensis, assembly GCF_977971745.1. Taxonomy (NCBI): domain Eukaryota; kingdom Metazoa; phylum Arthropoda; class Insecta; order Blattodea; family Termopsidae; genus Zootermopsis; species Zootermopsis nevadensis. The sequence goes on along the minus strand of NW_028259156.1, from coordinate 4,647,638 downwards.
TAGTTGGTTTGCTGATTAGATTGATTGTTACGCTCCTTTTGCAGAAAGCACCGAAAAGGAATGTAGTTGACTGATTTCGCCGGTCATACATTTTCTTTCCCTTCTTTTTTTTTGGCTGGGATTGTTTGAAAAGCTACCAGACTTCCTTTCGAGAGCTACAAAACACATGTGCAGACAAGCATGGATAAACTTCCGCGCTATATTTTCATTACATAATTCCACATTGAAGATGGACATCTTTACCGTTGAAAGAACTATGTACATTCGGAGTTGGAATAAGTTATGCACATTGAAACTTTAAATAGCTATCAGATGTAAACTCCTAGGCCACGCTTTGTATTAAGTGTTAGTGGTGTTGTAAGTAGCGGTCGCCAAATTACATATTCAAGGCCACGGAAGAATTTCGTGTCAGTCACTCTTGGTTCAATGTGTGCGCCGTTAGTGAGATACGGAAGGCATTGAAATTAAGTGTAGGAGGTGGTTACTCTGATTGCCGGGGTTAAGAATGAGTAGTACCTGCTCTCCCCACAAGCGCCTACATGGCGTATAGTGGGAGAGCTTTATTTTAACTACTATTTTAATACTTTGGCTACATGAAATGCGAACGAGTCTATGGTGGGGTCTGGAGTCAGCGGATCGGTTTTGTGTTGGTGCGTTTGGCAGGAATGAAGATGTTCTCCCTACACAAACATACCCTACCCTACCCTACAGTACAGTTCACAGATCAGGAGAAAATCCCCGCTAGGAATTCGTTAAACGCGCATGCGCAAGATTTCGCGGTGACGACCTATCCTAAAAGCATTCGTTCCACAACCACTGAACGAACAACAGACGACAGGCTTTCATGTGTTCTGATGGGTACAGCTTTAAGATTACCTCACAGTGGCACAGTGATTTAATCTAGAATATTATCGCAACACCCACAGAACACATTAGAGGTGTACAGTCCACAGATCAGGAGAAAATTCCTGCTAGTAATTCGATATACGCGCATGCGCAAGATTTCACGGTGAGTGACGACTCATCCTAAAAGCATTCGTTCCACAACCACTGAACGAACAACAGACGACAGGCTTTCATGTGTTCTAATGGGTACAGCTTTAAGATTACCTCACAGTGGCACAGCGATTTAATCTAGAATATTATCGCAACACCCACAGAACACATTAGAGGTGTACAGTCCACAGATCAGGAGAAAATTCCTGCTAGTAATTCGATATACGCGCATGCGCAAGATTTCACGGTGAGTGACGACTCATCCTAAAAGCATTCGTTCCACAACCACTGAACGAACAACAGACGACAGGCTTTCATGTGTTCTAATGGGTACAGCTTTAAGATTACCTCACAGTGGCACAGTGATTTAATCTAGAATATTATCGCAACACCCACAGAACACATTAGAGGTGTACAGTCCACAGATCAGGAGAAAATTCCTGCTAGTAATTCGATATACGCGCATGCGCAAGATTTCACGGTGAGTGACGACCCATCCTAAAAGCATCCGTTCCACAACCACTGAACGAACAACAGACGACAGGCTTTCATGTGTTCTAATGGGTACAGCTTTAAGATTACCTCACAGTGGCACAGTGATTTAATCTAGAATATTATCGCAACACCCGCAGAACACATTAGAGGTGCACTCACACTACACGCTACTCTTAACTGCTGGATGTTTTCAGTCTGTGTAGTAGTGTAAAACTATGGCGTGTCATACTTCCCACAAATAGCAGCCCTTTAGTCCACATCCCGTTTCCCTGTTCCGTAGTAGAGAGAGCCACATGGAACTTACATGAAGTTTTGGTTGACTGATAGTTCTCTTGAATATCGACGCTTTCAGTTTCTTGATTATCCAGTTATTCTGCTTTATTCTATTGTTCTCATGCCACGAGTGTTCTGTTATTTTGACTTGTTTCACCCATTCTGGTGTTCCGTTTACATACGTTGATTCTACTGTTAAGTGTTCTTGTCTCTCATATATATCTCTCCCCGAATTCGCGTGTTTCCTGGATAATTTGTGTTTTGGTCTCAGTGAGTAAGGTTCTTAGCGTTTGTCGTGAACCGAATGCTGTACGTACAGGCATGCCTCGGAGATATTGCGGGTTCTGTCCAGACCAACGCAATAAAACGAGTCACACGAATGTTTTGGTTTCCCAGTGCGTATAAAAGTTATGTTTACACTATAGTGTAGTCTGTTAAGCGTGCAATAGCATTATGTCTAAAAAAACAATGCGAGAATTACCAAAATGTGACACAGAGACACGAAGTGAGCACATGCTGTTGGAAAGATGGCGCCGATAGACTTGCTCGACGCAAGGTTGGTTGCCACAAACCTTCAATTTGTAAAAAAGTTGACAGTGGAACCACGGTTACGGAGAATTAGACGTAAATACGTCTATACGGAAAGGAAGTTTATATATTGGCTTTATTCTAAATATTTCCTTTATACATGCTTTACAATTGAGTAAAGTTTGATTAAGACTTTGCTTATTTAACTTGAATTAGTTACGCTTAAGATGGCTCTGTGGTAGCTGAATGTAATGTAAAGTAATGTAATGTAAGGTAAGGTAAGGTAATGTAATGTAATGAAATGTTTTATAGGTAACAACAATGCCGAGTAATGTAACGTTTCCTAGGTAACAACAATGCTGAGTAAACAGATGACGTTTCCTAGGTAACCAGGTTACACTTTTTCGTTTCCGTTTTTCGTTCCCCTTTTTTGCCGAATGACCCTTAAATATAGACGTATTTACGTCAAAAAACGCAATATCTTCGAAGCGCAATAAAACGAGGTATGCCTGTATTGTTGGCATTACCACGTACCCCCTGAAGCCTCTACCAGACTTGATCTGCATGATTGTTGCTAATTCAAGTAACTATTATCAGACTGGTTCTACTTGCTTAGGAAGAGATGTTCTCTGTTGTTTCAACTCGTGCTGTAGTTTTCCGTCCGTCTGGCGCTAGTTACCTGTCATCTAAGGGACAGACGAGTTTGTCTTCAGTTAACTGTCTCGCCATCAGCGATAAGTGTGTCAGTCGGTGGTTTATTGGGCCTGAGGTCACGCGGGTCAGCTAGACCACACCCACTAACCGTTACGTAACGATCTACTATTCCACTGCGCCAATTAGCAGAGACTCGAACCCAGTCATTTTCAAACACGTTAACTCTGCGTGCCTTAAAGTAAGTTACGTCACGATCTCAGTTACTATGAGGTAAAGGGAATGCTCTGGTTGAGATAGGATACTGTACGAAATGCAGTTTGTGAAAGATTACGTCAATCTGTATTTTATTTAACTTCCGATATGATATGCGTCCTTTGCACGAAGTTCACATAACGTACGATAAAACGGGAGGTTCTGTCTCCGTTCACGTAGGTCATATTCGTGGTGAAATTTAAAGTTGTCAGTAAAATGATTACCTCTGAAACTCGGTGTGAGGGGATTGGATTTATCTGGCTCAAGATATGTTCCTGTGGCCGGTTTTTGTAAACGCAGTAAAAAAAAACTTCCGATTCCATAAAAGGCTGGAAATTTCTTATTGTTATGAGTGGCTATCGGCTTCTCAAGAAATATTATTTTGTGGTCTTAATCATTGGTTGAATTAATTATTCGGGTTTTTGTCCGTCTAATCACAATTCATATTTAAAATTTACAATTAAGATAATTAAAATATCATTTTATGTTTCTCATCGAACAATCGATTTACAATTGGAACATCTTTTTACAACATGTTTCGGTTTCTATATAAACCATCTTCAGTTGTAAAAGTTAAAATTATAAACTTAAAACTTAATTAAAATTGGTTGAATGTAAACTCTACATAAAGCTGGAATCTGTCTTAATGATTTTCCGAGAAAAGATGTATAATTCAAGGAATTTTGAGATTTATGTATTTCACATTAAGGTCTACAACTTTTAACAGAAACATTTTTCGATATGGCGCATATCTGATGATATACAAACAATAAGATTATAATACCGTGTGCAGTGTAATGTAGCCTGTGCAGTGTGCATTTAAATCTGAATTGAATAACCACCCGATTGCTGAAAACGTATTTAGATGCACTTATTCTGCTGTTGTAATTCCATCTGCGTGTCACTTAGTAACATTGCTCTACTTTGTATGACTGCAGGCATATTTGTTGCAAAATTCCGTGCTATAATCTGCTTCTTACAAAAGCTGTCTTAACGTAGCTGTGAGTTGTGTGCATAATTTGGTGTTTCTCGGTTTGAAGTGTACCTACATACTTTCCACGTGCAGATTTTACGTAACCTACTCATTTGTCTTCATGTTTCTTGTTGTTTTCGGTTACCGTTAGAAACGATGCCATCTGATGACGGTCTTGTTGCAAGCATAGGTAAATGTTTTTGGAACGTTGTATAACTGTACGCGTGTAGTTTTGAATCGTGAATCACAGATAGCGTAAGTTGATATTTGAATCTCCAGTAGGTGAATCGAAATACGTGTTACAACTCCATCTTGACGTTAAACGAAGTATGTAATTGTTGATCGCCACTTTCATGAATGATGGTGGATCTGGGTTCGGTCACGTGTCGCGTAACGTAATTGACAACAGGGTGTTCTTGAAAAGACGCCCCTCATTTATACTCCTGAGGCACCCGGGCCGAATCTTGGCCGGCACGTAAATGTACAAATTTGTTATTTTTTTGTGACTTAAAGGTAAATGCGTCTCTCCCATTTGAACGAACCGACCATTTGACTATGTGAGTATGATAGAAAAAAGTTATTGTTTTCTATGACTTGTTTATATTCTTCGAATGTTATAAACATCTTATGTTATTCACACTTTTTTGTAATTGTTTTGTGATTAACTCATATCATGAGGACCATAGTATTCAAGAATTTACGACTGCGAAACATGTTTCAAGTATTATAACACAAAGTTCGGTGTTTTGAGTGAGTATTCTTCAACCGTGGACTTTGGCGGACGATCCTGACGTTCCCTCCGCCAAAACAAAGCGACTCACAACGCTGAACTTCACTCAACCTCTGTTCTGTCTAGGAAACTCCCTGTAGAATGTTTTGATACAGATTTAATTTGGGGTTCAGTGGTCGGCTTTCGTTATCCGATGAACACTTTGGTTTCATAATGCAAGGGGTTTACTTTCAAGACTGTCTTCCCTCGATTACTGTGGTATACCTTGTTGACATTAGCCACGAGCTGGTCATTTGCATGCGTCAATCATGCCACGCTGTAATTGAATGTTGATGTCGGTGGGGCCCGTGGAAGAACTGGATGCTGCGTGTAGTGTACCCGAGATGCCAGTCAGCACATCTGCCTCTTGTTTGCTTGTGGTTAGTTGCCATGGTTACGTTGCAGGTCGGTAAAGCGATAAGGCAAGTTCTCTGCAGTCCGTGTCACACGATGTAATATACAATTGTGCACCTGCAGTTTTGAGTGTCTTGTTAAGTTTTTAGTTTAGGGCTCGCGTATTTAAATGCTGACTGCTGGCTAAAAGTCTGTAAGCATCCGGAAGGTCCTGCGACCGGCGAACTCGGCCAAGGTTTTATAATAGGCGTTGGCATCTACCGGAATTTATTCACGGCGCCAAAACCAAGAACAGAAACATAATCAGTGTTAGAAATGTTCTCGTAACTCACGGTGGTCTAGCGGTTAGAACGCTGGCCTTGTAATCCTGGGGTCTCGGGTTCGATTCCCGGCGGTGCCCGAATTTATAACTTGTGTTGGGCAAGACCGTGGTCTAGGCAACACGGAGTTTTCCTCCGTGGCATCCCAACAATTACTCCATTCACACACAGAAGAAGGCAATGGCAAACCACTTCTGGATCATCTGCCAAGAACGTATATGAACAGGTCCCAGTCCGAGAAAAGGATGGAAGGATCCTGTTCATATGGACCTGTCGTCAGACAGAACACTACATAAAATAAATACAATTGTTTACTTAAGTTATTGTTGTTACAATTCAACTACAATATTCCATCGTCACAGGCCCAACCCCGACGCACGCAGTGGTATAAATTTGTAGGCTTACGAGCATACGTAATTGTATCGTAAAGTTGTTCGCACCCACGAAAAGATGGTTTGATACTTGTGAACGACATTACAGGCAATAAAAAGTATTTCGGGTTCAATAACAATATGAAAAGCTCAAAGCAACTTTCGTTTTATGTCAGCTGACAAAAAGAGGAAAGTTATGTTATTGTGATACGTTAACTGTCGGGGTAGAATAGAACAGAAGGTAAGCGGTTATATGCAACCGTGAAACATTTTGTAATCTGCAAGTCTGCAATTCGTGATTCTAATTTCTCTTTATGGGACAGATCACTGTGTCCGCTTAACCCTTGAAATTACAGTTTTAATTTGCGTGTTCCATCTACTTTAACATCCAGTAACTGCATCTTGCACACTGATTGTGTTTATGGATTCAATAAGTTTCTCGGAACAAAGTACTTATTTCCTTTCACAGTATTAAAGGACTGATCTTTGTAACGGAGACGTATTGTATTTTCAGACTTCTATTGTTCCTTTCAAACGGATTCATACACGTGCATGCATGCTTTCGTATTTAAAGGGACGAAACAACTCTGCCATTGCATAGGAGGCTGGGCTGCCAAGAATCGAATCCCGTTCACCCAGCCCAGGTACTGTAATCTAGTTAAATTTAAAATAACATGAGATGGTAAAGTTGCGTCATATTGTGATATAATAAGTATATATTAAATCTTGTCCGTCTAATCACAATAAATTCTTATTAAATATTAAAATATTACAATAATTAACATTTAAAATATTTAAAATATTAAATGATGTTCTTTATCGAAATATTCGATTTACATTAGACCATCATTTTTTCATGTTTCACGACATGTTTCAATTCCTAAAAGAACCATCCTCAGGTGTATATAATTATATAAAGCTTTAAAACGATAAATAATTCAAATACAATTTTCATACATTATGCTAGCGTACATTTTTATCAGATTTTTTACCAGATATTAAACGATGTTCTTTTTCAGATTTTCATTCCATTTTTAATAACATATTCGATGTTGTTCTGTATGTATACATCATGCTCAATGTGACTTTAGTGTGGGTGAACGTTTTGTTGTTTTTGTATCAGTCTGTAATGTAAATAACATAAAGGTTAAATTAATATTAGTAAAATAGAAAACAAAGTAATATATATTGAAGATAATTTTTGAAACATTCGATAAAGAACATCATTTAATATTTTAAATATTTTAAATGTTAATTATTGTAATATTTTAATATTTAATAAGAATTTATTGTGATTAGACGGACAAGATTTAATATATATTTAAAATAACAGTTTGAATTTTGAATATCACCGGGGTAAAGGGGACAGTTAGGGCTCTAATACTCCGTATTAGTAAATTGATTTCTTAGGTCTCGTTTACTATTTGAGGTACGAGTGGATATGTCATGTTATATTTGGGTCGTTGTAAAAAATTCTGATTAGATAATTGGGTCAGAAGGTAGGATTTATCTAATTCGAATAAAACAGTGACGTAAGTATAATGCAACTCATGCTTTGGAACGCGTAATGAAAGAATGCATTCGTATGTTTCACATATAATAATTTTTTGAGTTGGCTTACATTAGTAAATATAACACATGGGCAAAGTTATTTTTTAAAAACGTATAGTCGATCATGTAGTCAAGAAATCCCTAGCACATGAAGATTGATTATAATAAATAGTATAATTAAAGTGGATGTCGTTTAAATAAGGCTGCAGTAATGTTATTTTGTGAAATCTGCTTATAAAATACTTAGTCCCAATATTTTATAAGAACTCAGTACATGCTGCCACGTGTCAAAAACTCGAAAACTTTGCAAGCTAAAGAGTGATATTTACTGTACTTATTATTTATGTTCTTATTTCGAGTTCTGAACACTGGCGGTTGCTTCAGTAGTTTTGCCTATGTAGAGTTGATTATTAGATTTTTCTACACGTTACAATGGTAACTTTCTTATATTTTACATGTTTTCTTATATTTTACATATGTTATTTCTTTATGTTTATTTTCTATGTCAATTTCCACGCTCGTTTTCGTAATTGTAAAATTGGACGTTAATTTCACAGAAAATGAACGTCTAACTACAGACATGAAGAGCATTATTGAAGACAGAAAAATTTACAAATATACCTATAAATCAATAAATGCATTGCATTGAAATATATAATAGTTTTAAAAAGATAAAAACGACGATATAAACCTGAAGATGATGTCTAAAACATCGAAACATGTCGTGAAATAATTAATAAGCGCCATAATAAATGTAACTTCATACTACGATAAAAGCGCCATAATATAACTTATTGTAATATTTTATACTACAGATGTTATAGTGTTATATAAATTTTAACAACATTTTAAATACGTTTGTGTATAGACTGAGATAATAAATAATATATTTGATTTCAACACAAACATGACGCACTTAAGCTACAAATGGTAAGAAGATTTCTGTCTTCTGGGTTATTGCGCTGTGTAGTCTGGTCGATGTTAACCAACGTTTCAGAGGTCATACTGCCTCCGTCATCAGGGCGATGATGACGGAGGCAGTATGACCTCTGAAACGTTGGTTAACATCGACCAGACTACACAGCGCAATAACCCAGAAGACAGAAATCTTCATATTCACCGCTGTGAGAACCTCAAGTCTTACAAATGGTAACTTTCTTGTCTTAAAAATCTGATTTTTAACTTTATTTCTGAGGCGTATTGTAAAATAATAATAAAAAACATGTGGCTGAGAAATGACTGTGAAATGACACCTAAAATTTAATGTAGTGTTGAATAAGAGACGAGGAGCGTATCTTGGAAAATAATATAATACGATTCTTAGCCGATACTATCGTTAAGATACAGTGAAAGAATAGTTCTCTCTCGACTGACTTGAAGAGGTTTAGCCGTTTCCCGTATAGATTATCCACCCCGAGCTCCTTCTTTCACCCTCTTCCACCCCCACCCCCCCTCAAGTCCTCTCTGGTGCCCCTGCGGCTGTTTCACTGTCGCCCCATCTGCTAGCTAGAATGTTAGATCAATAAATCCGTCAGGCTAGTAGTGGGTGGTGGGTTGGCAGCACTGTGGAGAACGTGTTGACTGGGATCACACGTATCCTTCGCTTGATCTGAGCAGCTACCCCCCCCCCCCCCCCAAACCCACCCCCAGCCGTCAACCGCAGGCTTTTGGATATTATTATAGTTTTGATTTCAGGTTCTCAGGAAGATAAGTATGAAGATGGCGGTCTTCTGGGAAACAGCGTCGCTTTGTCTGGTAGATATGGAATGACATTTCAGAGGCGCTTACTGGCTCCTTCACGAGGGAGTCAGTAAGCGCCTCTGAAACGTCGGTCAGCATCTACTAGACTGCGCGGTGTAACATCCGAGAAGACAGCCATCTTTTAAATAGTTTCTCTTATATATTATAAGTGTTTGTGGAAATGCTTGCTACTTCTGAGTTCAAAATATTTTGGCTTCCCGTCTGATTTCTAAGAACCTTTAAATTAAAGTGTACAAAACAATAATTTTACCTGTTGTTTTGTATGGGTGCAAAACATGGTCTCTCACTCAGAGGGAGAAACACACATTGCAGGTGTTTGAGAATTGGGTGTTGAGGAGGATATTTGGGCCTAAGAGAGAAGACGATGGGGCGTGGAGAAAACTGCATAATGACGAGCTTAAAATCTGTACTCCTCCCCCAATATTGTCGAGAAGAATGAGATGGGCTGGGCATGTAGCGCGCAAGGATGGTACAAGATGTGTGCACCGGGTATTGGTTGGGAAGCCTGAGGGGAAGAGACCGCTGTCGAGACCTAGACGTAGATGGGAGGATAATATTAAACAGGATCTATGGGAGATAAGAGTTGAAGGAGACTGGATTTTGTTGGCCCAGGACAGGGCCCGGTGGAGGGCTTTGGTTAATTCGGTGATGAACCTTCGGATTCCGTAAGCCATCTGGTTAGTTGGGTCCACTATTTTGGAATCCTGAGTGGAAGAGACCGCTGGAGAGACCTAGACGTAGATGGGAGGATAATCTCAGGCGGGATCTACGGGAGATAGGAGATGAAGGAAACTGGATTTTGTTGGCCCAGGACAGGGTTCGGTGGAGGGTTTTGGTTAATTCTGTGATGAACCTTCGGGTTCGTTAAGCCATCTAGTTAGTGTTTGTAAACAAAGTGGTCACGAAATGCAGTAAATGTCTGTTATTGTGATGAAACTTGTAAATTATTTTGGTCTGAGAGGGGTGAATCGAATGGGCAAAACGAGGAGATTTTGTGATTCATGCATCTAGTATTGTTAGGGGAGGGAAAACAAGGAGTTCATATGAGCTGATCGTTTACGTAGGATGGCTCAAGAAAATGCTTACGTAGAATTTTGGTAGGACGTACCGCTTGAAAGACAAGTTGGTGAGTGGATAACATTAAGATCAACAACCTTATTAATGAAGTGCAGTCAAACCCTATTGCAGGGCTCCTTTATATTCCTCGGAGCATAAGTTTCCTATGTAATTTCAAATGTCAAAGTACTATCCCAGCTCGCCGCCATCCGCCAACGTATATGATGGCACAAATGTACCAAATGCCATTGAAGCCTCCGCACCTTAAAGTTCTTAATTCCTTTAATAAAAAATATCAGCATAATGTTTATGCAAGGTCCTTTTTTGAACGCTGGAAACATTTAATGTATTATACAAAAATATTTGATAATAAATTTTGTACTTCTGGCCTTCTGGATTAGCACGCGGTGTGAACTTATAGGTGGTTATCAACGTTTCGGAGGAACATCGCCTAATCTTCAGGGTAGAAGTCTTTAATGTCTTGGGAGGAAGACGACACAGTAGCATTTCTAAATTTGTTTTTTTTTTGTTTGTTTATTTAATCGTAAATATATTTTTTCTCTTGTCATTTGCAGGTATGTATACGTAGACATTTTTTCTCGGATTGAAGAAGCCCCAGACAGTTGTACATGTCTACCAACGTAAGTAAGTTAAATATAATTTTTACTCCATTTCGATATATAGACATTTCAGACTTTAGAAGATGCTACATATTTAGGTGGGGATTCATGAAACAAATGTGAGTACACAGTATTATTTTGCATACTTCGTTGACATTGATGTTCACTTATGTTTTATAAAATATGTTATTTCACATACAAATCTGTTATTTAAAAAAATTAGATTTTTTAATCGAGAAATAATCATCCTCTTTCACTTATATAGGCTTACCAGAATTCAACTGAACGAAATTTATAAATTTATCGATTATATAGATCTCATTCAAATACATGACTTTTATTTAAAACGCTTTTCGATATTGTGAATATTTAATGAAAATACAGATAAATAACTTACTTCTCCAATGTGCTTAGATATGCAGCAACATTTTTTTTTTGCAATAAATTAGCACAAATATCTGTGATACAGAATATGTAGGTCTAAGAACGTATTTGAAATTTGTGTACTAAATTGGAATACGCCTTTCCTCACTTGTTCTTTTCTGCACCGCATTAAAAAACCCGTTTGTTTACTGCTCTGGATACTTTGAATTGCCTCTGAATGATACTTTGTGGTACGCTTTTGGAACAGAAGATAATGTTGTCATATATCGTCATACGAACTTCTCCGCCTGTCTGAATAATCTCTTCGAAGTTCTGTTCAACAGTTTCAAGCTCAGTGGTATGTCCCAACTGCTTCATCAATTAATCTATAATTCTTCAGTTTGTAATCGCCAGTTTGGTATGATTCTCACTGTAAACAAGGATCATTGCCTTAGACAGCATTAACCAATTGATCTTTGGAAAAGAGAAGTGTTTTCTTTGAGGTACGGACTGATCATTTAGACCAGTGGTATTCAACCTGGGGTACGCGTACCCCCGGGGGTACGCGAAGACATCTTAGGGGGTACGTGAAATTTAAAAAAAATTATTATTTTATGATAAACACTGAATAATCGGTATTGTAATTTATTTAATTTATTTTAGATGTAGATTACATACTATGTATAACTTGAATTATACACCAACAACTTTGGGGGTACATGAAATTTTAAAAGAAATATTATTTTATGATAAACACTGAATAATCAGTAATGTAATTTATTTAATTTATTTTAGATGTTGGTTATATACTATGTATAACTTGAATTATAAACCAACAACTTTGGGGGTACAAAGTTGAAGAGAAATTATATCTGGGGGTACGCGAAGACATCTTAGAGGGTACGTGAAATTTAAAAAAATACATATATTATTTTTTTATAAACACTGAATAATCAGTAATGTAATTTATTTAATTGATTTTAGATGTAGATTATATACTATGTATAACTTGAATTATAAACCAACAACTTTGGGGGTACAAAGTTGAAGAGAAATTATATCTGGGGGTACGCGAAGTCATCTTAGAGGGTACGTGAAATTTAAAAAAATACATATATTATTTTTTTATAAACACTGAATAATCAGTAATGTAATTTATTTAATTGATTTTAGATGTAGATTATATACTATGTATAACTTGAATTATACACCAACAACTTTGGGGGTACAAAGTTGAAGAGAAATTATATCTGGGGGTACGAACACTAGCCTTGTAAGCCTTGGGTCCCGGGTTCAATTCCCGGTGGTGCTCAAACTTATAACTTGTGTTGGGCAAGGCCGTGGTCTAGGCAACACGGAGTTTTCCTCCGTGGCATCCCAACAATTACTCCACTCACACACAGAAGAAGGCAATGGCAAACCACTTCTGGATCATCTGCCAAGAACGTATATGAACAGGCCCCAGTCCGAGAAAAGGATGGAAGGATCCTGTTCATATGGACCTGTCGTCAGACAGAACACTACAAATAAAAAATAAAAATACGCGAACAAGAAAGGTTGAATACCACTGATTTAGACGAGATTTGGCTTCGGATGTTAAAGGGAAGATGGTGGCCATGTCGAGCTGGAAACCGCGGTAGTGAATTTGTTTCGTAGCTGCTGCTGATTCAAGCCCACTGCTCTATCTTACAGCTGTCATAACATCGATTTTGCAGCCACTGTTCTATCACTCGGCATAACCATTGTGCTGTGTGACATTGGACGTGACTTCAATGCGACGTGGGATAGATAACAGCATTACGTGGTGTTGACGTAACCAAGCAAATCCATATGTTATGTAACATACATGTCAAAAACATCACCCGCCTCTCAAACTAGTAGCAAAGTCTGTCGCGAATTACGAAATTCACTTCCAATGCGTGTTAGAATGTAAAGAATATTCAGCGTCTTTGTTCAGAACATGAATTACAAATGAGAAGGTTTGAAATTCATATTGACTTCTGTTAAAGGAACGAGAAAGTAAAAGACAACTAGGTAGATCTTGAATACGTGTACAGAATAATTTTAAAGTGGATTTTAAAGAAAAATATGAAGATATGAACAGGTTAAACAGAGCATACAGTTCAGTGGCGTGTTCTTGCGGACATTATTAAATCTTCTGGTTACATAAAAGGCAACTATCAGTTTTCTAGTGAAGGATTTTTATCCATGGAGTTAGTCAGTGCTGTGTCATGCTGTTGAATTATTACAATTCGTACGTTTCAGGCTGAACCTCACGAAGGCCAGTATTTGGATCATGAGGCCCACTCTGGGCGCAGTCATTAATAGAAACCTAGCAGAAACGTTATAGCTCTCTAGCAGCGACAAGTGAAAATCGTACTTGAAGTCTGAATTACTGACGAGGTGACCTCGTTATAATTCCTGTGAAACGCAAACAAGATTTCGTTCGGTTTATTTAGTAACTAAATCGGTTCCTAAATTGCTGTGACCCATTTCATATTCCGATCCATAAATGTATCACGGCTCCCATTTTGCAAATTTCGATTTAGATAAGAAGATGAACAATGAACGAGTTAATTATTAGATAGTATAATTGCGTCATATTGTGAATCAAATATTAAATTAATTATTCGGTTTTGTCCGTCTAATCACAAATATTAAAATATCATCTTATGTTCCACATCGAATAATCGATTTACTTTGGAACAATTTTTTTTACAACATGTTTCGGTTTCATCGAACCATCTTCAGGTGTAAAATTATATCAATAAACTTAAAACTCAACTACAATTTCTGTTTGTAGTTGAGTTTTATTGGTATAATTTTACACCTGAAGATGGTCCGATGAAACCGAAACATGTTGTAAAAATGTTCCAAATGTAAATCGATTATTCGATGTGGAACATAAAATGATAATTTAATTATCTTATTTGTAAATTTTAAATATAATTGTGATTAGACGGACAAAACCGAATAATTAATTTAATATGAGTTAATTATTTTTATGCGTGTTGGCGACGAAAAATTTGCCAGAGAATTTGGCTATTAGTTTTGTCAAGAGGCAAGTATCACTCGAAAAAGGCTGACCTGGATATCTTGGAAATCGATTGTGTGTGCGTTTACTGAAATGTGTGGACATATTCAAATTTTGGTCAAATCCGGATAGCCTCAATAGTGGAAGCTACGCGAAGTTCATTGACCACAGATAACTCTGATAAACGCCATTTGCAAAGGTCAAACAAAGATACAGAATTGTCAAAATAAACACGTATTTTCTAACCTGTTGGTGTTTAAAACATACAGTCTAAACCTTTTATTTGTTAAATTTATATTTCTAATATTTTGATATAATTGCGTCATATTGTGAATTAAAATTTAATTATTCGTGTTTTTTCCCGTCTAATCACAAATATATATATAAATAAAATTATACATAAGATATTAAAATATCATTTACATATTTTTTACTACATGTTTCGGTTACATTGAACCATCTTCAGGTGTAAAGTTAAAATTATAATCTTATAAACTAAAACTTAATTACTGTTGTTGTGTAACTTCTGATGATTTGGAGGTAAACATCATCAGAAGTTACACAACAACAGTAATTAAGTTTTAGTTTATAAGATTATAATTTTTAACTTTTAACTTTACACCTGAAGATGGTTCAATGTAACCGAAACATGTAGTAAAAAGTTGTACCAAATATGTAAATTATATTTTAATATCTTATGTATAATTTTATTTATATATATTTGTGATTAGACGGGAAAAAACACGAATAATTAAATTCTAATATTTTGTTTAGATCAGGGATTCTTGGCCTTTTTCAGATCTAGAGTCACATTTACTTTTTATCGTCGATTTTCAAGCCACGAGGTTATAAATGAGGACAGTTAACTGAAATGTTGTCACAGTTTACTAAAAGTGTTGCTAAATTAGGCCTTGTGCTTTTATTAAGTTCGAATGTTACAAAATCAGTCATTTGTATGATATTTATCACCTCTGTAACTCGATTAAACTTTCAGTGTTACATTTAATGTCTACTGTTGCAATTCACATGCAAACCTCCAAGTGACCATCTGTAAGACGAGTCCTAGTTCTTGATTTCACATTCTCCATTACGCTCAACAGTTGCTAGCCATAGTTACTGCCAAGTAGAGACGGCTTTAACAAAGCCTGTTCTGATATCACATAATTAGTTTGAATCGTACAGGCTGACATATAATTACAATAAAATTTACGCTGACTGCTCAAAAGAGATCAGCGAACCACGGGTTAACTGTCTTTGGTTTTCAGAATGATTTTCTGTAAACTTAATACTGAGGACTTTCACTAAATTTGTAGAAATAATCCAAATATGGTTAAAAAGAGGACAACATTGATGCGCAGGTCACACGTATACACGGCCTACGTGTTGTTATGCGCCAACCAAGTTCCAACTGACCAAATATTTATCGCAGTGAAAATTCTTACGAATAGACATTTTGAAACAAAAAAGTGAAACACGCTTTTTCGCAATGCACTTTCCGAAAGGATTAGGAGATACATTAAACAAAGGTTAGAATTATCGAGTTCAACATCTAGACCAGGGGTGGCCAACCCGCGGCCCGCCTTGAACATTTTTCCGGCCCGCGAGATTCATCACACTTTTACAAAATATATTTATTTTATAATGGCCAAAGTAGTGAAAACCAATGTATTAAAAAAATACATTATTTGTGCATCCATATATTCAAAAATTATCTGTCGAAATTATGAGAAAAAATTAACTTTGATTTTAAAATAATATTCTTGCGAATATATGACAGATATTGCCTGTTTTATTCATGAGTTTACAGTTATGAGTTCGCAGAATAATTAAACTATATTCAGATGGTTAAGTCGTGGAAGATGTTTACAGCGGTTTTATGAGTTACGAGAAGAAATTGACTTGTTTATGAATGACAAGCAAAGACCTGTACCAGAATTAAGAAATATCGCACTAGTAAAATAAATATTTTTTAATGATTTCATTATTTTTATTTCATTCATATTTATATATTTTCTATATTTAATTTTTAGTGCTATATATTTCTTTACAATGTACGCTTAGTATCATTATTATTATATTATCTATGTTTACATGTAAGAATAATAGTAAACACAATAATAATAACTCATTATGTTTCAATTTTTCACTCCAAAAAAATGTCTATAGTGTATCTAAATCTAATATGGGGATATATAATTTTATATGTGGCCCGCGGAGTTATGATGCATTTCCAAAGTGGCCCGAAAGATCATTTGGGTTGGCCACCCCTGATCTAGACCCAGTAAAAGAGCGAACGCACCTGAAATGTTTCTGTATACATTTCTCATATTTCGTAACTCGTTATTTTGACTTCTCTCTCTCTGTGTCATCAGTCTTTCGACTGGTTCGATGCGGTCCTCCATTTTCGCCTATCTTGCGCCAATCTCTTCATTTCCACATCCTCAAAAATCTGCGTCACATATTCCAATCTCTGCCTCCCCCTACAATTCTTCCCTTCAACTGTTCCTTCCATTACCAAATTAACCAATCCTGGGTGCCTCAGAATGTGTCCCGCCATCCTATCTCTTCTTCTCGTAAGATTTTTCCTTCGCCTATCCTGTCTAAGACCAGCTCATTTCGTCCTTTATCAGTCCACTTAATTGTCAACATTTCAAATGCTTCGATCCTTCTTCTTTCTGGCTTTCTCACTGACCATATTTCGCTTCCGTATAGCGCTGTGCTCCAAAATTATAACTTCAGAAAAATCTTTCTTAATTCCAGGTCACTGTTTGACACTAGTAGACTTCTCTTTCTGAAGAAGGCACTTTTCGCTTGTGGTAATCTGCTTTTAATGTCTTCCTTGCCTCGTCCATCTTTTCTGATTTTGCTTTCTTTGACTAATTAGGACATTAAATCCTGCTCATTATCTGAACATATCAACAGCTTCATTTCCCACATTGGCTACTCTGAGGTTTCTGTTGGTAACTTCGAATAAAATTGCATGTGAAGCAACTTTCAAATCCGCACTAATTAATCCAATTTTATTACGAGCTTCATTATCCAATTAAAGGAAAAATTCGCGTAACAAATATTTTATATGACGGAAGAATTTTGGGTTTCAAGGCGATGAGGATATGATACAGGTTTTGGCTGCAACCCTGAAGATGAAATCAGTATGTTTCTTCGAAATATTTGTGTCTACCGACGAGTCTACGCGATGACGAAACCCATAATAGCATCGTCACTAAAGCACCTTCTGTTTTCTGAAGTTTTGTAGGCGTTTGTTGTACTTTCACAATAATGTGGCTTTAGCTCATTCTTGCACTTCAGCAGTACACCTGTCACATCAGACGTCAAGTTTTGGGTCGTTTATGCCCCACAGAAATCAATATGCATCAATGTTGGTAATGCGTGTGGACGTTCGAAAACAAATTTAACCCGAACTTTTTTGTTGTGTTATAAAGCGGTTTATCGTCCATGGCCGTTCGAGGAATTGCTCTTGTCTGAGGTACTCATTAATTTTCGTGGTATAATTTGAAGTCTGCCCTTAAACGTATGTAGGCTTATTCTCGTAATTTACCCATATTATTCTAGGTTTATTAATTTTAATAAGATTGTAAATGTAATAATTTATGTTATTAACGCTAATGTCGTGTTTTTAAGTCATTTAATATTAGATTCTAAAATGTTACAAATAATAATATTCTGTACATTTTCGATATGTTTGATGTAATGCTTTGTTGTCTGGTAAATGTTTATCGACGTTTCAGAGGTGTTTGCTGCTTAATCATCAAAGCAATTAATTAGAGATTTTTGTATTTTAAGTGTTTTTATATTGCAAAACTGTTATAAATTTAATTACGATAATATTGTCTGTTATAAAACACATTTGGGTTTCCTTGAGATAAGTAACTACAGCAGGATTCGTATTGAGGAGTTAGCATTCGCTTAACGTGTCATTAAATTGCCCGCCTTTTACGGATAATGAAGGTTTGTTACCATGTTCACGAAAGCTTTCCTCTAGATCTTTTCCTGAGACAAATATATCCCAATCCAAATCATAATGTTCTGTTTCTATAAGATTCATTCCAGTATTATCTACCATCTACGCTTACTTCTCCCAAGTGATCTCTTTCCTTCCGGTCTAAAGTTCTCGCCTCTCCCAAACGCGCCACATATACCACGGGTACAGATGGGTCCCTTTGTAAAACAGACATACTTCAGTTTAATTGGGCAAGGCCGTGGTCTAGGCAACACGGAGTTTTCCTCCGTGGCATCCCAACAATTACTCCATTCACACACAGAAAAAGGCAATGGCAAACCACTTCTGGATCATCTGCCAAGAACGTATATGAACAGGTCCCAGTCCGAGAAAAGGATGAAAGGATCCTGTTCATATGGACCTGTCGTCAGACAGAACACTAAATAAATAAATGATGGCCACGGTGGTCTAGCGGTTAGAACGCTGGCCTTGTAATCCTGGGGTCTCGGGTTCGAATTTATAACTTGTGTTGGGCAAGGCCGTGGTCTAGGCAACACGGAGTTTTCCTCCGTGGCATCCCAACAATTACTCCATTCACACACAGAAGAAGGCAATGGCAAACCACTTCTGGATCATCTGCCAAGAACGTATATGAACAGGTCCCAGTCCGAGAAAAGGATCGAAGGATCCTGTTCATATGGACCTGTCGTCAGACAGAACACTAAATAAATAATAATAAAAAAAATTACAACCGCTATTAACTTTTATGTTTAAATATTCTCCTCATTATCGTGTTCCTAAACATCAGCCCGTGTCTTACTAAAATTCTGAAGAGACTTCATTTGTCGTTAATGAACAGGCGGTAGATCGCCGCTGATTTTGCATAGATTAATTATTTCTAAGCCTTTTATCAATGCTGTCTGTTGATGTCATATAGAGTCAAAGATCGTGTTAAGATGATCATAAATGATGAATGGGTAAATATCTTAAATGAGTACGCGGATCTATGCGCCTTGAGAACCATGCAATATTTTATAATAATAACCTTATATATGACCGACATTTGATTGGTGTAATTCGCGGGTAGAAGTCTACAGTGTTACCACTATACCAGCATGACTGGTTTTACAGTTAGTCTTACGATGAAATATTAGTGTTGTTTCCTATGAACCTAAATGTCAAATTATTTTTTGTTATTTTATCTAATAACTGTCGCTTTACTCTAATTGTCTGATGTAGTTCTGAGTACTAATAGCCGTATTACCTCACAGAGTAACTCCTTATACAGAATCCAGTGTGTTTGGAGGGGGGGGGGTCTTTACATGGCTGTGGGCGTATCGTTTCGATGAGGTGAGCGAATGTTTCCTCGTCGTGAATTTATAAGACTTGCATATATATCTTACAATTAAAGAAGCGTGGATAACTTTCCATTTTAAACTCGTGTGTGAGTGTATGTATATATATATATATATATATATATATATATATATATATATATATCTGTTTTTCCCAATTTGAACACAGTCTTATAGAAGGACGTCTGGTATGCAAAATAATGAAAATATTTTTTTTTAGTGTGGATTCATGCAAGTTCCATTTTTTTATATGTAGGTGAATTTTATATAGACACACATAAGTGTATGATAATGAAGTGAGTGGTTCTGTTCTTGTAAGTGAACGGGACTGTTGTACTTCACGGCTATTATGACGCGCATTGTCAGATGACCGACATTTCAGCTGACTTTGCAGCAAATCCAGATCAAAGGTCATGTTCACCGGCTGGTAAGTCTTCCATAAACCAGTTTCTTCAGTGTGTGTGTGAGCAGTATGTCCCGGACACTGTGAGGCGTGTTCAAAGTCTCCAACTACTTTCAGCCTCGAAATAAGTTTTCAGAAATTAGATTGTAAAAGCGACAGGATGTGACATCAAACTGCTTTTGTCTTCTCGGCTGTTTCGCCTCCAGTCGTTTGACGACGACAGTCATTTTTGTGTGAACCGGTCAATTATTAACCCCTAATTTACGCGAACACCAAATTAAAATTTATACAACTAAATAGGAGGTCTCATCTTTAAAAATTTGTGAACGTCACAAACATGAAATTCATTTTAAACTTTTTCTGCATTTTTAATATTTATTGGAAATATAAATAAAGTAATTTTTAACAAAAATAATTTGCGTCATTCTTCGTTGGATTAGCTTTCTAGCATTAGATTTGGCTCGATAATATATAAAATTTAAGGTTAGTGAAATATTTGGATCTAAGAGTGATGAAATTATAGGAGGCTGGAGAAATTTTCGTTATGAGGAGGTTAATAATTTATACTCTTCGCCATTTATAATTAAGATAATCAAATCGCGGAGTACGAGATCGACTTGTCATGTAGCCCATATGGGGGGGGGGGGGGGATGATAATTATCGGAAAGCCTGAATGGAACAAACCACAGAGAAAATTTTGGCGTAGATGGTAGAACATGAATCAGTAACGGGCTCTTATGAACACACGTATGGTTTTTAAGAGGTTTTTAATTCATCGCTAGCTGAGACTCTGTCAATTTCTCAACAACTCTCCACCGTTGAGTTACTTAGCTTGAGAAGTAGTAGACCTTCGTATGAGTATGGACTGCATACAGCAAGTGTCAGATGAAGTAATTTCATAGCTTTCTGATGTGGTTTTGAGACCATGTGACTGTAATTGTCCTTGATATGTAATTATTACAGGTACTGGCATAGAAACTTTGCAGTAGATACGTTGATTTCCAGGATTATAATTTTTCTTAAAGGAGCTAATAAGTAGAGATGCTACACTGCTTGAAGCCACTAAATTATTTCCTTGTGTTTCTCTAAATATATACCATCCCAAATGTATCTAAAATTAAGCTTATATGAAGTTAATCGGAATGGTATTCCAAGTATGAAGAACAATTTTTTTAAGATTTGAACGTTTCTTAAATTTAGGGATTTTTCTTCGAACCATAACGATTAAAATAAAATTTACCTTACATATTTTAAGCCCTTCACCCCAATAATACAGAATTGAATTGTAGTCTGTTAAATTCTTACGGAGCAGATATTCGTGGACTGACGAATGGACACAAATGACTCACCTTAATGCGTTAATTTTTCGGTACGTTAAAATAATTCATAAGAAAGTGTCTTAAAATCAGACGGGAAAACGCATAAGTACCTAATTTCCTAGCTTTTCAGGTGAATCCAAAAGATTTTTGAATTTATTAAAATCATCCACCATTTTCATACTTTAAGCTACGTAATCTGTTTTAAGTTTAAATATTACGGATAATTATAATTGCTGTATTAAACCTCCATTCGCAATTCACTATACGTCTTAATGGCATGGTGCTTAATTCAGCTTGAAATACGTCTTCAATGTGCGTTGCTTAATTAAGTCAAGGATACGTCTTCAAGGCGCGGTGCTTAGTTAAGCTAGGGATACGTCTTCACAGCGTGATGCTTTGTTAAACACAGAGAAATCTCGATGTATTGTATTACCCAATTTCAAGGCTGCCGTCGATGAGTATTAAGAAGCGAGGCTTTAGAGTTTTGTTCTTATGTTTGGGTTGAAAAAATCAACCTTGTCTGTGATGGCTAGGTGTCTCTGCAGTAGGCTACCGGTTTTGTCAAGGTTGTCTGTATTATGTTGCACGTACTGCAGAATATGGAAGTCGGTTATAGTTCTCTGGTTCCCCCCGTCCCACCCCCATTTATTCTTTAAATTTTAGACTCTGCTAACACTCCTTATTTGCTAATACCACTACTCAGTACTTTTCTGACGCCTGAAACCATCGTCATTATTTGTCCTTATTAAACCTTAAGTTGTCATATTCACAGTAACGTATAAATATTTCATAAAACTTGTTACGTCATGACGTAGACTGTTACATAAATCAGTTTTTCTTGTTTCCGGCAGATGTCGTTGTGACTTAATTCTGTGTTAAAACATGGCAAAAGGCATGATGGCAGCAGATAACTCTGAAACGTCAATAAAATTCTATCGGACTATAATAAGCAACGTCCCGAAAGATAGTCATTATCATACTATTATGTTTTTTATATAATTTGTGTATAAAGACAGGTAAAATTGTTGTGAGGGATACGAGATTGTAAAATTTTGGAGTCTCTTGGGTTCTGCGTCGGCAAATAATTGAAAGGACCATGCAAGTATTCTAAATGTATCAAAATCTTCACGGGCAATCAGACGCGTTAACTGGTTACCGCAGTAAACCGACGTTTCGGGAACAAACTCTGTCCCCATCTTCAGGGTTCACATCAGAACCCTGAAGGTGGGGACAAAAGTTGGTTCCCGAAACGTCGGTTTAGTACGGTAACCAGTTAACGCGGCTGATTGCCCGAGAATATTTTATTGATTTTAAAAAAATGGTAACAAAGTATTTGTGTTTACCCAAAACTCAAAATTAGCCTAAACTTTATTTTATGACTACTAACGACGGAGAACGGGCCAGGAACACCTGATTTTGTGTCTCTATCCAGTCAGATGCCATTATTTACTTTGAGAGAACATATTTTCTTGGTGATAGGGAACACACACGCCCTCTTCATTTGGAAGACTTCTGTCCTAAGTGATTTTCTCCGCAAATTATACTCGGACTCAAGAGCACAAAGTTTATTTCCGTGAAACAGACGAGGAACGCAACGGATACATTGAATTTTGCTATAAATTGATGGTTAAGTTATTTAAATATTCCTGCATAATAAACACTTGATTCAGTAGGAATAAATACTGAAGCACTTCTGCTTTTACTGTGTCTGTGTGGTATTTTTTGGGTAGTTGCCACGTGCTCTTGCGTTTTTATCCAAAATGGACCCGTGTTATGAAAAAAAAAGTTTTACCTCATAATCCCACAGCGTTATACCCAAATTGCGCTATGAAAACACTCGTTATAAAAATTTAAACAAATAAAATGTATGAGACAGTCATTTTAAAGGAATTTCTAACGGATTCGGAGACCACAAAAATACAGGCCACCTGTTGTATTGGTATTAATGATAATGAAACCTCCAATATGTAAATCTTCGGGAGAGTTGCAAGCACTTTTAATAGTTTTCATGTACGAGGTGCGATCGGAAAGTTTCTAGACTGCGCGTATAAAAACCCGTACACTTATCTCAGGTATTAAATTCATCCATCACCCTCGAAGTAGTTCCCCTGGGAGTGAACACAACGATCCCAGCGCCGCTGCCAAGCCTGGAAGCATCCCTGGAAATCTTTCTTTGTCAGCCTGTCAAGCACCATCTGCGATTCTGCCTGAATCTCTTCTATCGTCTCAAATATCCTTCTCTTTAGCTGAATTTTCATCTTTGGGAAGAGGAAGAAGTCACACGGCGAATAAGGAGGGTGCGGGATGACGGCCATGGTGTTTGAGGCCAAAAACTGCCGAACTTTGAGGGCGGTGTGCGCTGGCGCGTTGTCATGATGCGTTGCATGTGGAGTTCTTCCTTTAGAATCAGCTGACAGGTCCCATAGCCTATCCCAACAATGTCGCACAAGTCGTTGATGGTACGACGTCGATCTTCGTGAATGGCCTGCCGAATCTTCGTAAGATTTTCGGGCGTTGTGCTCGAAGATGGTCGTCCAGAACGCTCGTCATCATCGACAGAGGTTCGGCCATTTTTAAAACGTGAATGCCACACAAAAGTTTGTGCACGACCCATTGCGGACTCCCCAAATGCTTGCGTTAGCATTTCATAGGTTTCCGTAGCCGTTTTGGCGAGTCTTTGGCAAAATTTGATTTGTTCATGAAAATCCGCCATTCCGAAATCGCAGGAGGGTCGGTGTAATGCACTACCAAAACACCCGTAACTAAGAAACAAATGCTAATTCGATGATGCCGGCTGGCACACTGATTCACTAGGAATGTAGGCCGCACCCCCTAGCGGCAGAAGCTCGTACTACATCCGGTTCGCCCTCTATTGACACAGTCTTGAAACTTTCCGATCGCACCTCGTATGTAGATTTGCTTGTCAGCGGATAGCCTAAAGATTAGTGGGCCTACTTGAGTGGACACGTTATAGATTTTATATTTCAGAAAATAATTCGTTAGTCGTTGGGTAGAAAGACAGTGTGGACCATTTTCTCTGACTGCGAGTGTCGTATGATTTAATCATAACACGGAAATGCAATTGTTCACTTTAATAGCTGCAGCAGTGAGTAGAATTCTCATTGAAAAATTATTATTTCTGACATTCACATAAATGTCAAAAGTGTTTCCGGGGGGCGTTGCACCTTAGAGAGGGAACTCGACTGGGGGTCCTGACACTTTTATGTGATCGCTTGCCAAATTGGACGAGACAAGGCTCCTTAGATTTTACCATCACCACCACAATCTTTAATCACGTCGCCTGTCCAAGGAATGAGGAGAGAAGACCTAACTACGATAAGACAGCAAAAGCGATCCTGTGTTTTAGTTACGTAGTTGACACAGATCAGCTTCGTGACGTAAATTGCCGCTGGTAAACTACGAAGCGGAAAATTTACCTCTCACTTCTGCGTCAAATGTGATTGAAGTTGATATCGTAAATAGGGTTTACCACAGGCGCTTGGCAGCTACTTGGCTCTTGGAAGTTTCTGGCATGGCGGTGGTGTGTCTGCATTAGGACAGGCAGACCGCACGATGTAGGCCTGCGCGGATGTTACACACAAAGATCTCTTTGTCTCTGCTGCTTTGAAATAGACCCGTTAACAAATGAACTAAGTAATAATTTTGTTAGGTGAGGTCGCTCTACGACTCTGCAAGCTTTCTCTATACGTAGAGCATGGGTAACCTCTTTGCGGCCACAGTAGAGGCATCTCGCAGACCCCGTGAGATGCGCGCGCAGTTTCACCGACTCGCCCCACCATTTTGACTCAGCGGATTACAAATTATAGCCTATCACTGTGTGTCTGTCATACCCGTTTCGTGCGTTCTAGATTTGTTCTGCGGTTCGTAGGGAAGTAACTCGCTCGTCGCCAACACCAAATTCGGCTCAATTGTTTATATTTGTTTAACGGTGTCTTGGAACAGAAATACCTGGAGAGTTTCGAAATGTGGTGTTGGAGAAGAATAGAGAAGATCAGGTGGACGGATCGAGTGACCAACGAAGAAGTATTGAGGAGAGTCAACGAGCAAAGAAGCATTCTGCAGGCGATTACACGAAGGAAAGCTAACTGGCTGGGACATATTATGAGAAGGAATGGATTACTGAGTGACATCACCGAAGGCCAGGTTGAAGGAAAGAGAGGACTAGGAAGAAGATTGATACAGCTAATCGACGACCTTAAACAAGGAAAGAAGATGACGTTCCAGGAATTAAAACGAGAAGCCGAGAATAGGGACAACTGGAGAGCTCTTTTTGGGCAGAGCAATGGACCTGTCGTAAGACAGAACACTTAATAATAATAAAACGGTGTCTTATGTTTCTTACTACCAGTCAACAGTCTTAACAAGTTGAAGCAGCGAGTATTGTATAGGAATTTCTGTAGCTGTTAGATGTTGGGAGGTATAGCTCCATACGTTCTAAACCTCGGCGCTGGATGGTGGTGAACGGTTTAGCTTCACGCCGCAGCCGACCTCTGATGAAGTAACCACATCATCGATTAGACAGGAGGCTGATTGGTCCCGTTGTGGCGAAGATAGATTTCAGAACTATGAACTCCAGTTTCTAAATTCGTTACTTGTGACTTTGTATCTTGGAGGTCATTGATTACAGATACAGAATCAAACGACAGTACAGATATATATTGGCGCTGGGGGGGGGGATAGCTCCCACACATTCTTAATCTCGGCACTAGATAGATGTAAGCGGTCAAGGTCACGCCGTGGCCGCGCTTTGCCCTTGGAAAAGGGCTCCCGGTACCCATTGGATAGGAGGCTGTGTGGTCTAGACACTCCTTGTCTTTGTACAAATATGTCGTTAAATTAATGTCATGTCATTTAAAAATTATAAAATTTGTCGTACGTAATATACGATTAATGAGTTGTTTACAACATTTTAGTCTGTAAATTTGAAGGAAAATTTAATATGAAATACCTGTAAGAAATTGGAGGATTGTAAAGATACTTGATTTAAGGGTGTGGACTTCATTGACCTGACTTAGGATAGGGATCAGTGGCGTTCTTTGGCGAACACGGTAATTGGAATTCTATTTCCTATAAGGAAAGAAAGCGTTGGTTAGATGAGCGACTGTTTACACCTGAAGGATTCTGTTCTTAGTTATAAGACGAGTATTTTTTGAGTTAAATGCAAACGTATCCATACTAAAGGAAATTAACTTCTCTATCGTGGAGCAGAATTATCTTATCTTGGTAATATGTCCTTTGTTCACTATATAAAATCACGTACACAAACAAAGTTTTTACACTTTGAAGTGTAAAAAGTTTGTATACGTGATTTTATATAGTCATCTGATACTGCACGGTCCGCAAGGTTTTAAGATGTACTTTGTTGCCGACATCTTGTTTGTAAGGCGGGATCTCTGCCCTTTGTCAATGAGACTGTCGAGTCACTGCTCTTTAAACGCTGCAGAGTAAAGAAACCGTGTTTAAGAAAGCATCACGTAATTAGTAGGACCACTAATGAAGTTCTTTCAGACCTCCGGCTACTGTTTTAACGGGTCACTCAGCCTACCACAGTACAGCAATTACTCCAGACATGTACATGTTTTCGTATATACTTCTGTGTTTTACAACCGGGAGAGATAATTACACAAACATTTATCATAAACCATCTTCTATGTGAAGAAAGTTTTCTTCTGAATCCTCTTGCTACATTAACACGTCGCTCTGCTGCCTTTATTGGTAAAACGGATACCTTACTTGAAATTATTGTTGATAAATGGTCTCTTAATGTTATGCATCTTACTAATTCACCGTGTTTCAAAAGTAGCTTTACAACTTTGCAGGCGAATATAAATTTATTTAAAGGACTTGCGCAATATTTTTAAATGCACAAATTTAGCCAAACACATCAAGTTTTCGGTACGTAAACTGTAGTACCGAAAACCGCCACCGCGGAAATTTTGCGGCGAGTTGAAGACGACGAAGGATTTCTGGACTTAGTAATTTTCAGTGACGAAAGCAAGTTACATGTCACTGTTAAGGTCAACACCCACAACTGCAGGATTTGGGGTAGTGAAAATCCACGTGCCTTCCTGGAATATGTTCGTGACGGTCCAAAAGTTAATGTGTTTTGGGCCCTCAGCAAAGATAAAGTGTACGGTCCCTTCTTTTTCATGGAGAAGACCATTACCGGCATTGTGTATCTGGACATCTCCAACAGTTCGTCATTCCTCAACTTGACGAAGACGACCAGGAAGGACGCATTCACTTCCAGCACCTCGGAGAAGTGCGCGAGTACCTCAACAACCGTTTCCCAGGTCGGTGGATCGGTCGGGCCGCACCAATAGCATGGCCACCTCGTTCCCCGGATCTAACACCTTTAGATTTTTTTCTTGTGGGGGTTTCTTAAAGATCGAGTGTGCGTGCCACCCTTACCTGCAAATGTAGCCGAACTCCGAACTCGAATTACCGCCCCAGTTGCTGAAGTGACACCGGAGATGCTACACCGCGTGTGGCAAGATATTGACTACAGATGGGATGTCTGCCGCATAACAAATGGAAGTCACATTGAACCATAAAAATCCGATGGACATAAAACTTGAAATGTTTGACTACATTTCTATGTTTTGAAATTATATGTTTCTCGTATCAGTTCACCAATTTCTCGCCCTCAAGTTGTAAAGCTACTTTTGAAACACGCTGTATATACTTAGTTTACAAGACTTTCAGTACACCAGAAGCCTACAGAATTTTGTTGTAACCGTTCATAGTGTCTCAGAATGGTAGACCTGAGATAAAAATTTAGAATGATGTTACACTACAGTTAACAGTAATTTAAAATTCCTGCCCCAGGGTTCGAAAATGAACAACTCAGTGTTGTACTTCATAGCACATTAAGAGAAAAAAAATTCAGCTTTTAAATAATGGATTAATTCTACTGCCTTTTCTTTGCATTACGTAAACAAATGTAAAACATAAGCCGCTGTGTCCCATATCTCTTTAAACCCAGTGGTAACTATATGCACCGCCTGCTTTAACGGTAAATAATTTGTGTTGCCTACAGAATGTGTTTCGTATAGATCTCAGAATTAAGAGTGGTTATCCCTCTTAACAGCATTAGCCAATTGGTATTTGCAATGTTGGAGTGTTGCGTTTTCTTTACTGTAGGAACTGAACTTTTAGATAATATTAGACGAGATGATAATGTTGCGTCATATTGTGTTGAATATTTACTTGTTCAATTTTATCAGTCTAATCACAATAAAATATTATTATTAAATATTAAAATATTAAAATATTACTACAATTAACATTTAAATATTTAAAAATATATTAAAATGATGGTCTAATGTAAATCGAACATTTCGATAGAGAGCATCATTTTAATATATTTTTAAATATTTAAATGTTAATTGTTGTAATATTTTAATATTTAATAATAATATTTTATTGTGATTAGACTGATAAAATTGAACAAGTAAATATTAGACGAGTTTTGGCTTCAGAGGTTTAAATGAAACTTACGTCCTGCACAGCGCAGAATATTAATTTGGAGACTTAATTGATTCGTAAATTGGTAGACACTGAGAAGCGTTACTACAAATAGTTGTTCTTGGTCGATCAACCGGCTGTTTGAAGGGAGCTTCGTAAAGTGTAAACCAGTAAGCGGTAAATGTTCCATCCCAGTTTCCTCCTCCATTGCTTCGTATTGCTACAGATGTTTAGCCTATTTTTGGATCTTCGGAAAGAGGAGTCTTGAGTTGAGAGAGACACGTAGATGCTGCAAACAGGAATATTTCCTGCCAGAAATAACGAAGGATCTGCTACACGAGGTTAATTGTAGTGGATAACATTTGTGATGTGGTAGGCCATGACTACAAATTTCTCATTCTCTGATACAGCTTAAAAACTCCGGTGGTCATTTTAGTATGTGTACAGTTGAGTACAACGCATGTCATAAGAAGTTTGTAGATTTCGTATTAGTAGAATAAAAATTACTTGGATATTATCCATCGTCTAGTAATGAAACGTAAAAAACGTAAAACGACGTTTCGGAGATGAGGCTCTATCTCCGTCTTCAGGTTCCTACTCAGTTGGGCCCACTAGATAGAGCTAATCCCTATCTCCGGACCTTGAAGAGTCAATTGAATAAAAATTTACTTGGATATTATCCATCGTCTAGTAATGAAACGTAAAAAACGTAAAACGACGTTTCGGAGATGAGGCTCTATCTCCGTCTTCAGGTTCATCTCCGAAACGTCGTTTTACGTTTTTTACGTTTCATTACTAGACGATGGATAATATCCAAGTAAATTTTTATTCAATTGACTCTTCACCATCGTCAAGAAGTTTTAGATTTGATATTCGTATTAGTAGTTATTTTCGTAAAGCTCACATTTACTAATAATTTGATGGTAAATTGAGCCATATCCTACAGTTATGAAATCGGGTATTTATTCTTCGGAAAATCGAAATCAGCTGTAGAGGTGATGGAGCTGTATCTCTTTCATTTATTTAAATGGAGTTTAGAGGCCAGCGCCACCTGTGTTTGACACCTGAAGGTCAAATGCTACTTAATTTCCCCCTTCGCCTGTCTGACCATCATCTTTGGATCCTTCCAGATGCCTGTCTTCTGGACTGTGGAGATCTATTTGCCTTAGATAAAGTTTGCTGGAAAATGTGTTCAGTTTTTAAGCTTTCTCTTATTTGCGTACGCTTAAAATAGAATCGAAAACCACTTAAGCGTGTTAGCTTAGTCATGTCCCTCACTCGTAGTAGACCCAAAAGTACTTGTTATGTTTCTATCATACTCAGTGTGGTGAAGTTGTCGCTTTGAAGTTTTGTTTAATTTGGATCTTTCTTCTCCAGGGCGTAATTGAACTATTACGCATAACTCTTTAATTTTTTATGAAACATTTTAAGGTCTAAACGGAATTTCAGCCTATATTATACAAGTGTTGGAAATTAATTTTACAGATATAAAACATCCAATATATAATAAAATACAGGTCAATACACAAAACTATATTTGGGTGTTAAAATTTAAAATTTAAATGTTAAAATTTGAAATTTAAAATTAGCCTGAAGATGATGTATTACATCGAAACATGTTGTGAAATGAATGAAAGCGCTCAAATGTAACATCCTTATAGTGATGAATAGCGCAAATTTTAAATTTTAACATTTAAATTTTAAATTTTAACACCCAAATATAGTTTTGTGTATTGACCTGTATTTTATTATATATTTTAATCCAAAACACAAACATGACGCATGTAAACCTTAAAACATCCAAGTACAACCTCCAAATCAAGAGGAAGAGACAAAAACTTAAAATTAAACAAATTAAAATAATCAATAAACGCAACGCAAAATGTACAACAGTTTTTAAAATATATTAAAATTGATAGACCTGATGATGATGTAATACACATTGAAACATGTCGTCGATACAAAAAATGTAACAAGATGCAGTATCTACTGAGAATGTTATAATTTTAAATAATTTTAAACAACATTATTTTAAGTTTGTGTATAGACGGAAAATAAAAATATTGTATAAGTGTTGTCACGTTATGTTTATCTTATTTTAATGTCCAGTTGGTCATCTGAGTAGTTTAATTTCTTTTGAATTCTTTTATAGACTCAGATGAAACGTCATATAAGCTTTTCTAAATGAAAGTTTTGTTTAATTTAATTCACTTAAAGTCCTGTTTACCTGAAGTGCGAAATAAACTTTTGTATTTCGTGCTACGTAGCCTGTAAGTGTATACTCTCTTTTGAATCCTTTTATAGATTATATTATGTGAATTTTGCTCGTTTTTAAGACCCACATTGCTGTCTGTTGCAACACTTTTACGCCAGTGGACACTATCGGTTTGTTCTCGGAGGGGAATGGTAAAATATATGCGTAAGAAAGTTCTAAACTGATGCTCTCATTGCCTGCATGATGTGCCAAGACGTGGAAGCTATTTATCGACTTCTTAAATACCTTCTCTCTCCTTTTTCTCTTCGTCATTTCTCCCGTGCGGTGACGCCGCCATCATGATGCTGGTTCCATCTTACGACGCTCAGATATTTTCCTTGTGTACGGGGTATACGAGGTGCGATCGGAAAGTTTAAAGACTGTGTCAATAGAGGGCGAACCGGATGTAGTACGAGCTTCTGCCGCTAGGGGGTGCGGCCTACATTCATAGTGAATTAGTGTGCCAGCCGGCATCATCGAATTAGCATTTGTTTCTTAGTTACGGGCGTTTTGGTAGTGCATTACACCGACCCTCCTGCGATTTCGGAATGGCGTGTGCATCAAATTTTGCCAAAGACTCGCCAAAACGGCTACGGAAACCTATGAAATGCTAAAGCAAGCATTTGGGGAGTCCACAATGGGTCGTGCACAAACTTTTGTGTGGCATTCACGTTTTAAAAATGGCCGAACCTCTGTCGATGATGACGAGCGTTCTGGACGACCATCTTCGAGCACAACGCCCGAAAATGTTACGAAGATTCGGCAGGCCATTCACGAAGATCGACGTCGTACCATCAACGACTTGTGCGACATTGTTGGGATAGGATATGGGACCTGTCAGCTGATTCTAAAGGAAGAACTCCACATGCGACGCATCATGACAACGCGCCAGCGCACACCGCCCTCAAAGTTCGGCAGTTTTTGGCCTCAAACACCATGGCCGTCATCCCGCACCCTCCTTATTCGCCGTGTGACTTCTTCCTCTTCCCAAAGATGAAAATTCAGCTAAAGGGAAGGAGATTTGAGACGATAGAAGAGATTCAGGCAGAATCGCAGATGGTGCTTGACAGGCTGACAAAGAAAGATTTCCAGGGATGCTTCCAGGCTTAGCAGCGGCGCTGGGATCGTTGTGTTCACTCCCAGGGGAACTACTTCGAGGGTGATGGATGAATTTAATACCTGAGATAAGTGTACGGGTTTTTATACGCGCAGTCTGGAAACCATTCAATCGCACCTCGTACTTTACAGAATGCTGATATTCACGAACAGAAGTACTGGAAATACAAAGGCCTACGGAATCATTCACAGGGCAGCGTGCGATCAGAGACTGTTAATTATCAAGTCTCTGTGTCTTCGTCTGCTTATTTTATTGATTTATCAAGGTCTGGTGTTAGCAGCGTGGAATGTGATATGACAGAATCATGATAAATGATGGATGGGGAGAAAGCGGTAGAGACATGTTTTAGTGTTTTTGATAGTCTGTATTCAGATTATTAATCATTTGTAGTGGCGTCATTTTTATAGAGTTTTATCAGTGTCACACAGCAGTTCGCCCTCTGAAATAAAATTATCGACGAACCCAAAAGTTTGTAAATATTCCTACTTGCACGACTAATTAATGTATTGGTTTAAGTAATTTTAGTCGTTATCATAATCAACTTTAGGGATTTGAATTATTGGTTGGTTACTACTCTTACAGCTATTTCCATCTATTCTTAGTTCTTCCACTTTTTCGTTTATCCCTTTGGAGAGTGCATAGAATCGATATTTTCCCACATGTTCTTGGCAGTTTCGTTTGTAAATATACGAATATTTTTTCAGCTATGAAAAATTACGTTATTTTTTTTAATTCCTTCACTAAATCACTTTGAAGCCTGTTCTACTTAAGTTCATACTTTGGGGGGCTATAATAGTCACTACTTTTATGTAGACTTCGGTACAGAGTAGAATAGAGAGATATTTATTTATTTAGTGTTCTGTCTGACGACAGGTCCATATGAACAGGATTCTTCCATCCTTTTCTCGGACTGGGACCTGTTCATATACGTTCTTGGCAGATGATCCAAAAGTGGTTTGCCATTGCCTTCTTCTGTGTGTGAATGGAGTAATTGTTGGGATGCCACGGAGGAAAACTCCGTGTTGCCTAGACCACGGCCTTGCCCAACACAAGTTATAAATTCGGGCACCGCCGGGAATCGAACCCGAGACCCCAGGATTACAAGGCCAGCGTTCTAACCGCTAGACCACCGTGGAGAGAGATATTATAGCAGGGTAAAGTTTCGCTTGTATCTCCACGTGGTTTGTGACACGAGGTTAGATATCCATTTGTATTATGGATGATGGTAATAGACAAATTCACAGAAATTAAATTGGTGGTGTGTGTGATTCTTTTCGTGGATGCTGTATCATTCGTAATGGATCTGTGGGTTGATCTGAAGTAGTTCCTTTGCACAGTGTGCGGGGCTGATAACAGACGTTACAGGAACTACTGAAATTTTCACTGCAGCCATGGAATTACACGCATGTAAAGAGTGATTTAGCAGATTAGAATTTGCGAAGGGAACTTTGACGACACAATGCGGTACCTCGTGTTATTCTCTTTGTAATTTTCTCTTCATTTTAGTCAGATCCGTATCAGAGGACAAAATTTCAGCTCGTGTAATGGATATTTAACAAAGTGAGTGCCAATATTATCTTGGTCTGTGGTAAGTTACAGGACCGAAAATACAAACAGCTTCATCTTTTGGTAAACGTGTGACGGATGTAGGTTTTCAGTGCTGAATTAAATTTTGGTACAAAATACACCTCAGAGAAATTAACAATAAAAATTAAACTAACTTTATGTACCAGAGTCCTTTTTGATAGGCTAAGAGTCTCTCATCTAGTCAATAAATTCGTCTATCATGGAGCCTGAGAGTTCATTACATTGTTTACAAAAGCCTTACACTGGTACCTATCATGTGCCAGATAAATCCACTAACCACCTTGATCCTACTTTTAAAAGATCAAGTTTAATATGTTTTGTGAGGTCAAAATCATTTCTCAGATTTACAAGATGTGCCATCTCAGTTTTAGTAACTGGACGACCGGGGTTCGATCCCCGACGGGGGCAGAGGATTTTTCCTCTAGCCTCTGCATCCAGACCGGCTCTGGGGCCCACCCAGCCTCCTCTGCAATGGGTACCGGGGTCCTTTCCCCGGGGGTAAAGCCGGCCGGGGCGTGATGCTGACCACTCACCCCCATCTAGTGCCGAGGTCAAGAAAGAGAGGAGCTATACCTCCACTCACCCCAAACGCCTACATGGCGTATAGTGAGACAAACTTTACTTTACTTTACTTAACATGTATGTGTGCTTGTTGGAAAATGTAAGGGCGAAAAAAAAAGTCGAGCTTGGAATTAGTAAAAGTAAGCGGTTATGATTTTTCCACCCAATGTGATGGCTACATTAACCATCTCCTTTTTAAGTGACCTTCATAGACGCTGAGTTTGACATGACTGCTCTACGTCTAACATCTTAGAGATTTCTTATCTTCGTGTTTCCAACCCAAATAATCTCATATCCCACCGAGTTACATCCGACGGCCTTCATATCTTCCTAGATTTTATCACTGTGATATTATCTGGTGAAAAGCACAAATTATGAAGGTCTTCAATGTACATTTTCCTACAGATCCTTGTTACTAATTTAGCAGAGTTCAGAGCCATGGACCCCCGACAACAGATGAACTTAAATAGTCTACCGACTGCATATTCAGTTATGTGTCATGTAACCGGGTTGTTTAGCTTTATTCTCCCAACGGATCGAGAATAATTTTACCTTCAGACCCAAGGGTCAAATAGCTCCTACCAATATCTTTCAAAACTCGTAGTTATCGTTATTTCAACTATATTTGCTCATATATGACAAATTGACAAAGTATACAGGGTGAGTCAGAAGTATGTTTACAAACTTCGTGTGCGTGTTTCAGAATCAAAAAATAAGAAAAAATGTTCTTATGAACATGGGGTCGCAATTGTTTCATTTTCGAAATAATAGCCAAAAATAAGTTTCAATGTATGTCTTTATTTCCAAGTATAAGGACAGGGATGTTTCTTTATAACAGATGCTCAAAGGTTGTTCCTCCATTCTCCACACATGCCCGAGCACGACGTACACAAGACTGACGAATTCGTTCCTACACTCCAGGGTTTCCTCGAATCAACTGCACACGTTCCCATAGGTCGTCTTCATTGCTTATGGGTGTTGCATTTACGACGGACTTCAAGTGACCCCACAGATAAAAGTCCAATGGAGTCAGGTCCGGTGACCTCGGTGGCCATGCTACTGGGCCACCACGCCCAATCCATCGCTGAGGGTACTGTTCATTGAGATGATATTTGACGCGATGGGAAAAGTGTGCTGGGGCTCCGTCGTGCATAAACCACATTTGTCTTCTTGTATTCAGTGGTACATCTTCAAGGAGACGTGGCAAGTGTCTTCTTAAGAATCGCCGATATGAAGGTCCTCTTAGACGCGATGGAAGCATGTGTGGACCAATAAGCATGTCGCCAACAATTCCTGCCCAAACGTTAATTGGATTGAAGATCTTTGCTGGAAGCTGGATTCATTTTGATATAAAGTCAATTAATTGAAACTTAATTTTGGATATTATTTCGAAAATGGTACATTTGCGACCCCATGTTCATAGGAATATTTTTTCTTACATTTGATCCTGGAACACGCACACGAAGGTTGTAAACATACTTCTGACTCACCCTGTATTTTCAAATGTAAATTATTTTTAAATATGCACAAATTACTGTAGAGTTAGAAAGGTCTATTATTTCCAAATCCTTCGAATTTAAGAAAATAAATAATTTTGCGGGCCTGGTTACAGTTGGTCTCAGGCCAGATGTGGCCGCCAGTTGGGCCACTCTGATCTACAGCGCTTATCGTGGTGAGCAACTTCGCGGACCTGTCAGTCCGCTTACTGGTGTTCAGTTAAGGCAGACTGACAGACCCAGTACGTCGGTGTAATTAATTAGCGCGGATGGCTCATCGCGTGCTTATAATTACTTCGAGAAGTTTGAAAAATCCGAAACGCATGAAGTTTAACAGTCACGTATCACCGTCACAACTTGCCAGTGACTGCACGCACTCGGGGATCTACCGATAGGTGGCAGGACGAACAGTGTTACATTGTTTCAGAACATGGTGGTTACTGATATAATAGTCGTTCTAAGAGACCTTTTATAAATCTTTCGCAAACGCAAGATTCACTTTCATACGTGGATTTTATTTTATTCAATAGGTCTGTATGATTGTGCCTGACCGGATGTATTTTGTAACTTAAATTCTCCATGGTAAACATACTCCCCGTAAAACTATAATAAATCACCCTGGTTGCTAGGCCGCTGTACACGCCATTTGTGAAAAAGCAGAAAACGTGTTCATTCTCGAATATTAAGTAAGTAAAGTTTGTCCCACTATACGCCATGTAGGCACTTGGGGGGGAGAGGAGGTATAGCTCCTCTCTTCCTTGACCTCGGCACTAGATGGGGGTGAGTGGTCAGCATCACGCCCCGGCCGGCTTTACCCCCGGGAAAGGACCCCGGTACCCATTGTAGAGGAGGCTGAGTGGGCCCCAGAGCCGGTCTGGACGCAGAGGCTAGAGGAAAAATCCTCTGCCCCCATCGGGGATCGAACCCCGGTCGTCCAGTCACTATACTGACTGAGCTATCCCGGCTCATTCATTCTCGAATATTACTTCGCGAAACTTTTCTCAATTTGTGTCCTGACAAGGAGGTTCCGAATAAGACAATAATACATCGACTGGTAAAAAAAAATTTGGGATACAGTTTGTATTTGTGGCAAATGCTTATCGAGCTTTGTGGTGCATATTTAACGAAATTCAAGACAAAAATAATGGTTTACTGTGCAATATTTTGTGTATCTATAGTGTTTAACTAGGCAACGATATATCTGTGTTCATAATAAGGGAACAGTTTCTAAATTAGCAAAGATCATCTTACATGCTGATGCTAGCCGCACCAATTGAAATGTTCATAAGTTTTCCCCCACCTGAAGCATATTTAACTACTTAAACCACCTGACGTAATGAGAAAGCGAAAGTTAGTATTACTGTATTAATCATACAAATGATTCAATATTTGCCCATTCATTGCCTAATTGTTCTGGTATGAAATCAGCGTTTGTGCTAAATACTAGAAGCCACACGTGTCCCATAAACCTGATTCTGTATTGCAGTATACTATAAATGTCCACACAATTTCGAATATAGTAAAAGTAACCAATTACATCCATGCTGTGTTGCTTTTGAACGCGTCTATCAGAACCTCTAACATGCTCACACGTTGAGCAGAGTCCTTTTTTTTAGAAGCTCAGCTAGTCATAAAATTACCCAACTTTTATGGAATCAGAAGGTTAAAAAGAGCCCGCTCGACTCAGATGAATTCGGATGAAATAGGGCTTAGAATGTATAACCCAAATTCTTATTCAAAAACATTAATTATTATCTTTCTATCATACTTGTATGACCGAAATGAAATAACAATGAAATCCACCAGTGGATAGCTCAGTCGGTATAGTGACTGGCTACGGGCTGGACGACCGGGGTTCGATCCCCGACGGGGGCAGAGGATTTTTCCTCTAGCCTCTGCGTCCAGACCGGCTCTGGGGTCCACCCAGACTCCTCTACAATGGGTACCGGGGTCCTTACCCGGGGGTAAAGCCGGCCGGGGCGTGATGCAGACCACTCACCCCCATCTAGTGCCGGGGTCAAGGAAGAGAGGAGCTATACCTGCTCTCCCCCCCAAGCGCCTACATGGCGTATAGTGGGACAAACTTTACTTTACTTTACTTAGTAGTTTAAATTATAGTGCCACTTGTTCATGTGATGTGTCCGTATAGTGTTTGAAATCGTTTGCCCCTCCAACAGCATGTCGTAGATGTTAGCCGGGGGGGGGATTCGCGTCCCAAATTCAAGCCGCGAAGGCACTTAATCCCCGATTATCGTGATTTGCTTTGTAACAAAGTGAGATGCAGAACAGAAACTGTTAAGTACTATATTTGCAGTTCATTTTACTGCAGAAACTCAGGAGTTCTTTCCGCCTTGTGTTCATTTATTCTTGTAAGTCGTGATTCTGAATCGT
This sequence comes from Zootermopsis nevadensis, assembly GCF_977971745.1. Classification (NCBI taxonomy): domain Eukaryota; kingdom Metazoa; phylum Arthropoda; class Insecta; order Blattodea; family Termopsidae; genus Zootermopsis; species Zootermopsis nevadensis. The sequence goes on along the minus strand of NW_028259156.1, from coordinate 4,609,336 downwards.
GCAAATTCACCGATTGTATTCTAGTATATTATTTTGCTGGTCTGTTCTAGAAAAATAATGTATTGCGTCACATTTCAGATGCTATAAAACACGAAATGCAAATATGAATTGGTTTGAAAATAACCCGTGTTTTCAGATAGCTTGTATAAACTCACGTAAAACGTGAACCAAGCCTTCATTGTAATCAGAGGTCCTGTGCCCTAAACACATTCCCTTTCGTTAGCTGAGGTCCTACTTTATATCGCAAATCTCACTTAATGACAACACTTGAAATATATTCTTCTCTGTGTCTGATTTGTGAATTTGTAGGATTTTCGGTTTTCACTGTGGTGCGTCCGAGGTAATCAGGGCGACTCATCGCCCTGATGATGGACGCAGCAAGAACCTCTGAAACGTTGGTAAACTTCTACCAGACTACACGGCGCTACAACCCAGACGACAGCAATGTTCACTGTCAATTAATCTTTGTATGACGTCTGTGATTCTCTAGAATTCATAAGAATTTTATGATACTAGTATCTGGGATGAAAACGCTGTAGGAAACAATTTTTTGGTCATTTTCTTATAGCTTTAATAGATAACACCGTGTGTCTTGTTCATTTTCGCATCTACTTACATACATGCCTCGAGACAGTTTCGAACCCAAGCTTTAGACCACGTGGCTGCTCTGATAGACAAAATTTGTTTAACTTTGCGTAATATGGTACTCAGTGGTGTAATCTCAGGCACGAATGGCATGTACTGTGATGGCGGTTTTAAATCCGATCACTTTTAAGGTTTCTTTGATGGCTTTCACTATTGCACGACGGTCAGTGACGAAATATTATGTTTGCCACAGTCATTTCTGCTACAACGCGATAGTTGGTAATATTTCAGGTTATCACGGCTTCGAGTATGAATTTGGCTGTCTTCTTGAAAGTTACGTTGTGAAATCTGGTAGAAATTACAAGTTTTAGAGGTTATAATTGACTTCATCATCAGGTATCAGGAGATAGTAAGCACCTCAGAAACGTCGGTCAGTTTCTAACTGATTGTGTTTTTTTAATCACACTTATTTCTAAATTTCATCTCTGCAGTTTTTTGTCTCGTTCTTCTGTCTGTTTGATGGCGTTGTGTCCAGAGAAAACGTGTGTAATGAGAAGTGTTCCCCCGCGTTATGTAGAGAACGCGTAGTTAAAACACACGTTATGACAATACGAGGTGCGATCGGAAGGTTTCAAGACTGCGCGTATAAAAACCCGTACACTTATCTCAGGTATTAAATTCATCCATCACCCTCAAAGTAGTTCCCCTGGGAGTGAACACAACGATCCCAGCGCCGCTGCCAATCCTGGAAGCATCCCTGGAAATCTTTCTTTGTCAGCCTGTCAAGCACCATCTGCGATTCTGCCTGAATATCTTCTATCGTCTCAAATCTCCTTCCCTTTAGCTGAATTTTCATCTTTGGGAAGAGGAAGAAGTCACACGGCGAATAAGGAGGGTGCGGGATGACGGCCATGGTGTTTGAGGCCAAAAACTGCCGAACTTTGAGGGCGGTGTGCGCCGGCGCGTTGTCATGATGCGTCGCATGTGGAGTTCTTCCTTTAGAATCAGCTGACAGGTCCCATAGCCTATCCCAACAATGTCGCACAAGTCGTTGATGGTACGACGTCGATCTTCGTGAATGGCCTGCCGAATCTTCGTAACATTTTCGGGCGTTGTGCTCGAAGATGGTCGTCCAGAACGCTCGTCATCATCGACAGAGGTTCGGCCATTTTTAAAACGTGAATGCCACACAAAAGTTTGTGCACGACCCATTGCGGACTCCCCAAATGCTTGCTTTAGCATTTCATAGGTTTCCGTAGCCGTTTTGGCGAGTCTTTGGCTAGAGATTCAGGCAGAATCGCAGATGGTGCTTGACAGGCTGACAAAGAAAGATTTCCAGGGATGCTTCCAGGCTTGACAGCGGCGCTGGGATCGTTGTGTTCACTCCCAGGGGAACTACTTCGAGGGTGATGGATGAATTTAATACCTGAGATAAGTGTACGGGTTTTTATACGCGCAGTCTAGAAACTTTCCGATCGCACCTCGTATAGACCTAAAAAAAAGCATCACTGCCTCAGTGAACTTCGAGTTTTCGTATTTAACATATTTCTGGTACGACTAGTCAGTGGTATACTTTGTAAATTGGAAGAAATTTTTAACCGCGTGTGTTATCATTAAATGTTTCGCATCTGTTATATTTTCCATTGCCTGATGCATTGCGCTTTTAAAAGAACCCGGACTGGAAATGAAAATTTGCTTTGTCATGTCGTACCACGTGTCTGATGGACTCACTGCTCGTTTTTAGATGGTTGCTGATACTTATGTAAGAGGTCCATTCATTCACAGCTAATTTGTGAAGCTCGAATTCTAGAACCAAAGTCAAGCAAGCGTGTTGGGTAATGGCTGAATTGGAGGTCTGTTGCGTGAAGGACGTTCTGCAGTAGCGCTCATAGACAAATAGTTCGCTGCGTCAGTATAAACAAGTCACAATAGATTCGTTTGTGAAAACGGTACGATGAATGGATTTCTGGCATCCAACGATTGTCCTGCCCCGTACACCTTCAAATACTGTAATGTGTAAGTAAAGGGAGACTCGTGCTTAGTTCTGTACTGTCATTCTGGTGTGTTGCTTAAGTCTTTAGAATCTTATTTTGAGTCAATTTTGTTTATACACACTAATTCGTACTGTTATTAAAAACGTTCGTTTTTCGTCGAAGATAAAATTGTACCGGATAAAATATTTCTTAAAATCTTTAAATGCATCAAATTTACTCGAGTAATGGCACAGATTGATGGGTATTGTTTGTGTAATGGCTCTTTGTTGAATCTGTGATGTGTTTACTATGTCTTATGCTGTTCTTGACTGATACATGAATATGAACGAAACGCTTATCTGCCTGACGAAAGTCTGATATGTCAGTGTTGGTCTTCTGGGTTATAAAACCGTGTAACGCACGCATAAACGGTGAAGCTGGAGACAGTATGTTCATCCGAAACGTTGGTATCTGTCTACAAGTCCACGATAATTACAACCTAATGGACTAGCATTAACAACTTTACCGTCGTGAAGACCTCAGGTCCTAATGTTGACTGCAATTCAGAGGTAATTTTAATTAAAGACGAATATCTCCAGAATACGAGGTGCGATCGGAAAGTTTAAAGACTGTGTCAATATAGGGCGAACCGGATGTAGTACGAGCTTCTGCCGCTAGGAGGTGCGGCCTACATTCATAGTGAATCAGTGTGCCAGCCGGCATCATCGAATTAGCATTTGTTTCTTAGTTACGGGCGTTTTGGTAGTGCATTACACCGACCCTCCTGAGATTTCGGAATGGCGTGTGCATCAAATTTTGCCAAAGACTCGCCAAAACGGCTACGGAAACCTATGAAATGCTAAAGCAAGCATTTGGGGAGTCCGCAATGGGTCGTGCACAAACTTTTGTGTGGCATTCACGTTTTAAAAATGGCCGAACCTCTGTCGATGATGACGAGCGTTCTGGACGACCATCTTCGAGCACAACGCCCGAAAATGTTACGAAGATCGACGTCGTACCATCAACGACTTGTGGGACATTGTTGGGATAGGCTATGGGACCTGTCAGCTGATTCTAAAGGAAGAACTCCACATGCGACGCATCATGACAACGCGCCAGCGTCACACCGCCCTCAAAGTTCGGCAGTTTTTGGCCTCAAACACCATGGCCGTCATCCCGCACCCTCCTTATTCGCCGTGTGACTTCTTCCTCTTCCCAAAGATGAAAATTCAGCTAAAGGGAAGGAGATTTGAGACGATAGAAGAGATTCAGGCAGAATCGAAGATGGTGCTTGACAGGCTGACAAAGAAAGATTTCCAGGGATGCTTCCAGGCTTGGCAGCGGCGCTGGGATCGTTGTGTTCACTCCCAGGGGAACTACTTCGAGGGTGATGGATGAATTTAATACCTGAGATAAGTGTACGGGTTTTTATAGGCGCAGTCTAGAAACTTTCCGATCGCACCTCGTATTATATTTTTACGACACATGTATACAGAAATTATACGAACGGAATAAATGGAATTTTGAAAAATTATGTGACCCTGGGAATTGCTGTAAATCGCGAGAAGTATCAGTTACCCCAAAAATTCTGGGCCTGCAGACCATGATGATGATGATGATGATGATGATGGTGGTGGTTTTAATGAAAAAGAATTGTCATCAGCTACGAACACCTTTTTATGACGGAGATATATGCAGTTGACTTGTAAGTCCGTGTTGGCTTTATTAACACTGCGTGGGAATGTAATTTCTACTGAAGTTGTGTTTGTTTAAATCACTTAGTTAAAAGTTTGTTTTTTTTTAAAAAAAACGCTTTGTTATTGCTGTAGTATGTTCTAACCCAGTCACGTTATGGTTCATGTGTTCAGAATTGACCAGATGACATGAGTTCGCGTTTTTATGCCTGCAACTCGGCGATTTCAGCCACGCGATGTGAAATTATTTATGAACGTGACAAATTACGGAAGTATGGATCAATAACGTAGCGTGGTGGTGCGACAGGTGGGGAGTGATTTCTTTGTAAAATTCGACAAAACAAAAATATTGCCACCGATCAGCTCAGGCAGATAAAATGGTACAGAAAATAATCCGTACTTATGTTTTATTCCATTTGTTATCTGTAGATTGTATGAATGTATGTGTGCGTGCGTCTGTATGTATTTTTTTTAAGCTTGTTCGTACTCACAGCATGTGAACTCATGATTTACATCAATCAACTGGATATGTTGATTACTGTTTCGTACAGCTTATTGGATGTTCTCTATGGGTGAGCTTGAAGTAAATTACGCCTTATGGTCACTCAGCAGACTTTTGGATTTCTGAAGACTCCCAGTACTCGTGATTTCCTGCTTGGATATCAAAGTTTTGAATGGATTTTATAGGCATATCATAAGGGGAAATAAGATACTCAGAATTCAAAATGTTTCTAATATCCCACCAGCAAAACAGCTTATTTCCCAGGCTAATTAGCCTGTTGCATTTCCTCTTCGTCTGCAGGTGACTATTTCGTATTCATTTCGTGTTTTACCATTCGTGCTACATGATCTCTAGTCTTGTTTAAATATCGTTAACCCCCACAATTAATTCCATGGCTGAAACATTTGTCTGTCTGATGCACTGCGCGCAGTGATAATTCATTTATGTCGGTATACGACAATGGCCTAACATCTTTGTATTTTAAACTGCGTAGTCATCGTCAGTGATATGCAGATTCTTGAACGGTGAATGGGATTGGTTTATAATTCTAGCTCAGTTTAGACGGTGAAAACACAGATTCATTTCTTTCGGTAAGAAATTAATTTCACGCCGTGATGTTTAATTTTAGGATTGTTAAAGCATAATTTGTGAAATTAAATTTGAATATATTTTTAATATATGTTTTACATGATCAACAGTTGACAATACAATGAAGACTACTCTGTGAAAGTTACCATTTGTCATTTGAGAGTTTTATATGGAAAAAACTACATACATTTAGAATTAATTTTTTTTTTGGGAAATCAATAATAATCTTTCCAGCCTCAGAATAACTGAACTTTTGTTTAACATTTTTATTTTGTGTTAATGCATTTACGTGTGTTTCAGTTTAAGAATATAGTTACAATTATGTGAGTAGTTTAATTTTACAGAAATAAGACAAAAATTAATTGAAAGTAAATTGATTTTACGAGGCGCGTCCCAAAAGTACGTTTCCCACTCGTCCCACAGCTAGCAAACCTTATATTGAGCGAAGCGACTGTGCGTACGTGATAGAGCAATGACGTAGCATGGCGCATGCACTAACGGCACTTCCCGCGTTCTCACAGTAGCATCGTTGCAGCTGTTGAAGACGGAGGTTCTTATTCCAGCTCCCGCCGACTGTGAAGTGCGGTCAGTGATAACGCTAGGCCGCACACGGCTCGACGGACAGCAAGTCTCCTACAGGAGTTCAGCTGGGAGGTGTTTAATCATTCACCCTATAGCCCGGACCTCGCTCCCAGTGATTTCCATCTTTTCCTACACCTCAAGAAATTCCTGTCCGGTCAGCGTCAGCGTTTTGAGAATGACAGAGAGGCGGAGATGGTTGTCACACAGTGGTTCCAATCCCAGGCGGCAGACTTCTACGACACAGGTATTCAAAAGTTGGTCCCACGGTATGACAAATGTCTCAATTCCGGTGGCGAATATGTTGAAAAATAGCTGGACACTTGCTGTATCTGTTGCAATAAATATTTCCATGAAATTGTGTTTTGTTTCTGTAAACGGCCCCAGGGAAACTTACTTTTGGGACACGCCTCGTATTTTTTAAAAAAACACGTATTTTAACACTCGTTTTCTGATAGGCCAATGCAATTATGATATTACCCCTTGTCCGTGTAGGTTTAACTTATAAGTGGCACCATTAATTAAAAATGTCCCATTTTGGATTGTCTTTTACCCAGGAACCTCTGAATTGCTATTACAAGACAGTACATTCGAAACAGACCCTGAACGCATTGCAGAGTCATCCACTAATTGGGTCGCTGGACGCGGTCACACGTTAGATGCTCTTGTTTTGCGCCGTTGAGTTTTCGACTAGCAGTTTATGAGTAAAATTGTTCTCTATCGTGAAACCAGTTAATTGGTGGTATGTCAAAACTCTAGTGGCTTTACCGATAAGTTTAGTGTTTATGAAAGTATCGTAATACGAGGTGCGATGGGAAAGTTTCAAGACTGTGTCAATAGAGGGCGAACCGGATGTAGTACGAGCTTCTGCCGCTAGGGGGTGCGGCCTACATTCATAGTAAATCAGTGTGCCAGCCGGCATCATCGAATTAGCATTTGTTTCTTAGTTACGGGCGTTTTGGTAGTGCATTACACCGACCCTCCTGCGATTTCGGAATGGCGTGTGCATCAAATTTTGCCAAAGACTCGCCAAAACGGCTACGGAAACCTATGAAATGCTAAAGCAAGCATTTGGGGAGTCCGCAATGGGTCGTGCACAAACTTTTGTGTGGCATTCACGTGTTAAAAATGGCCGAACCTCTGTCGATGATGACGAGCGTTCTGGACAGCTGATTCTAAACGAAGAACTCCACATGCGACGCATCCTGTCTGAGGACCAGAAGCAGAATCGACTTCTCGTTTGTCAGGAGCTCAAAGATCTTGCAAGAACCGACCCCAACTTCCTTTCTAAGCTCCGTGTGACTTCTTCCTCTTCCCAAAGATGAAAATTCAGCTAAAGGGAAGGAGACGATAGAAGAGATTCAGGCAGAATCGCAGATGGTGCTTGACAGGCTGACAAAGAAAGATTTCCAGGGATGCTTCCAGGCTTGGCAGCGGCGCTGGGATCGTTGTGTTCACTCCCAGGGGAACTACTTCGAGGGTGATGGATGAATTTAATACCTGAGATAAGTGTACGGGGTTTTATAGGCGCAGTCTTGATACCTTTCGATCGCACCTCGTATCATACTCAGTTCGCAGGTAATTCGAGGTCTTATTCAGGCTCTCTGTAATTCCTAATGCAACATTGTTCTTATCTGCGTGATAACAAAAGTCATAATTAGATTATGTTTGCCCTGTAGTCCGTGGAAGAATCCACTGACAGTAGCCTTTTTATTTGCTATATACCGCCAGTGGATCGTTTGTGTGTCTGCATTAACAAAGTCCTTCCTGAAGGAAAATATGTATTGGAGGTATTCACTGCAAGTTCGAGTACAACGTGTGCTCCATATAGCCGGCCTTCCATTAGGACGTCCTCTTGTTTTAACCTGACGTCACGCAACGTATGGGCCTTTCTTCTGTACATGAAGCCCAGCGCGGAAGATCAGTTTTCCAGTAAATACTTGGCAGAACATCGTTTTGGCACGAAGGAACATTGCATGCCATTCAGGAACTGAATTAACAAATTATAATCCTAGCGGTTAGAACGCTGGCCTTGTAATCCTGGGGTCTCGGTTTCGATTCCCGGCGGTGCCCGAATTTATAACTTGTGTTGGGCAAGGCCGTGGTCTAGGCAACACGGATTTTTCCTCCGTGGCATCCCAACAATTACTCCATTCACACACAGAAGAAGGCAATGGCAAACCACTTCTGGATCATCTGCCAAGAACGTATATGAACAGGTCCCAGTCCGAGAAAAGGATGGAAGGATCCTGTTCATATGGACCTGTCGTCAGACAGAACACTAAATAAAAATAAATCTGAGAAGTCTGTAATTATAGAAACAGACGTTCTACGTCTACTGTCAGATGTCTTGAAGGTTTTTATAGAATGTCATTGTATCAGATGTTTTTTAGTATACGTGAAACTTCTTTGAGTAAATACACTAAAATCCTATAGGAGGATCATTGTTTATGCCGTTTGAAATATCGTAACGAACGAATTTGGAAGGTATGTGTACTCAAGTGGAGTAAAGATTTCCGCTCTTGTTTTATGTCAGGTTAGAGGTAGATGGATATAAGTATCAAAATTTCCATATCTTTTGTGTGAAATTCTTAACAACAAGGATGCTGGCAGTGTGGAGGGTAACACAGGCCCTGGGCTCGCATTTCGTCTGCTGCGAGACGCAGGGCTTACAGGGAATGGAATATTGCGACGCCTTTAGACGCTGGAGAAGCCAACGTACAGGCTGCCAAGTGATCAATACAAACTCCACATCGTGGAATCTTCCTTGCACAAAATATACAGATGTGAGCGTATGGTTACTGAAGTCAACAAATGGCAACAATTTCGCTTCGTTCTTTTAGCTGGGCGTTGGGTCAGATATTGATTGATTTCATTCGATAGATGAATACAGCACAGTTGATGGTATCTGTAATAAAACACAACTAGAGTCCACAGTGTTGTTTTTGTATACTGAAATATTGAAGAGATGTTCAGAGTAATGTTGGAATTTATTAGTGTTTTAGAGTACCCAGGGTCCATGTGAACAAGTTGACATGATATTTGTTTTATTTATTTATTTAGTGTTCTGTCTGGCGACAGGTCCATATGAACAGGATCCTTCCATTCTTTTCTCGGACTGGGACCTGATCATATACGTTCTTGGCAGATGATCCAGAAGTGGTTTGCCATTGCCTTCTTCTGTGTGTGAATGGAGTAATTGTTGGGATGCCACGGAGGAAAACTCCGTGTTGCCTAGACCACGGCCTTGCCCAACACAAGTTATAAATTCGGGCACCGCCTGGAATCGAACCCGAGACCCCAGGATTACAAGGCCAGCGTTCTAACCGCTAGACCACCGTGGCCATCATTTATTTATTTAGTGTTCTGTCTGACGACAGGTCCATATGAACAGGATCCTTCCATCCTTTTCTCGGACTGGGACCTGTTCATATACGTTCTTGGCAGATGATCCAGAAGTGGTTTGCCATTGCCTTCTTCTGTGTGTGAATGGAGTAATTGTTGGGATGCCACGGAGGAAAACTCCGTGTTGCCTAGACCACGGCCTTGAGCAACACAAGTTATAAATTCGGGCACCACCGGGAATTGAACCCGAGACCCCAGGATTACAAGGCCAGCGTTCTAACAGCTAGACCACCTCATGTTATTATTATTTAGTGTTCTGTCTAAGACAGGTCCATATGAACAGGATTCTTCCATCCTTTTCTCGGACTGGGACCTGTTCATATACGTTCTTGGCAGATGATCCAGAAGTGGTTTGCCATTGCCTTCTTCTGTGTGTGAATGGAGTAATTGTTGGGATGCCACGGAGAAACCGGGGAAGCCCCCGGAGGAAAACTCCGTGATGCCTAGACCACGGCCTTGCCCAACACAAGTTATAAATTCGGGCACCGCCGGGAATCGAACCCGAGACCCCAGGATTACAAGGCCAGCGTTCTAACAGCTAGACCACCGTGGCGGGAGATATTTGTTTAGTATGCTTTAAATGCGCACATGAAATTAATTGAAATATTTTAAAATAAATTTATCAGAATTACAAAAGAACTTTCTTACGTGTGTGTCGTCTGTTTTGCCAATAATTAGGCCTGACGCTTAAAAGTTTTTATCAATTTTTGATGTACAGTCATCAAGACAATGTGGCCCGAACCAGTGGGCCTCTGCTATTCGTCATAATACGCAAATGAGTCAAAATTAATAACTGTGTGAATGCTAAATGTATTTGCAATTCTTTTACTGTTAGGGCCTTATCCTACTAATTTTTAACCTTATTTTCCATCTCATTTTGTATAGGTGTATGTCAGTAATTATTAAATAATCTACATTAATACAATTTATTATATTCTTATAGGTTATACTATATCTACAATTCTTATCCACTTCATCGTCTTCAAAGTTGTTAATGGAAATGCATGAAAAAGTGTTACTAGGTTTTCCCAGTACGAGTCATGTATCACTCTGTAAGAACAATAAAATCAGCTTTCTTGTATTATAGCGTTTCCTGCCGAGAGGTATGTAATATTAAGACTATAAATATCGATAAATATTTTCTAAATCAAATCTAAAACTTCTTGACGATGGTGAAGAGTCAATTGAATAAAAATTTACTTGGATATTATCCATCGTCTAGTAATAAAACGTAAAACGACGTTTCGGAGATGAGGCTCTATCTCCGTCTTCAGTGAGTTTTTTTTTGGCTTTATCGTGTTTAATGAATTTTGATTTCTACTGTCTATTCTTTTACGTCCCACGGATGGATGGTGTGGTAATGCCTTTTTATTCCGGGACTTTCACTTTTTTACTTTGTCCGGAGATAGGGATTAGCTTTATCTAGTGGGCCCAACTGAGTAGAAACCTGAAGACGGAGATAGAGCCTCATCTCCGAAACGTCGTTTTACGTTTTATTACTAGACGATGGATAATATCCAAGTAAATTTTTATTCAAATATTTTCTAGTTCATACGGCCTACATAGCTTTGTGGGCTAAGTATGTCTGTTGTCTTTATTAGACACATTATATTAGGAGCTGATAAATACTGTTTTCGAATTACATGTATATGGATTAGTAACGAGTTTTTCTTTAATATTCTAACCTCATTGCCAACCCTGTTACTACCTGCGCGAGCAATATATCGATTCAGTATATCGATATTTATTAATGGAAAATGACTTAGGCTTATATTGTTATGTAACATGTCATGAGATATGGAACTACTCAATTTTTTAAGGACAGAGTTCCAAGTATCGTTTTTCATCAGAGATGACTAATAATTTAAACCTCATGAGACAGCGTCGAGACAACATATACCAAGCTACACTTCAGAAAAGGCTATCAGATTTATTCCCAGCTGAAGTAATTGCGTGTTACCAGTTCTGTTCGCTGAATGATAGGGCAGTTGGCATTCTTATGGAACCTCAAGGTTAATTACCGTATTCAATAAAGCCCACATCTGGCTTCTGTCTCGAGCCAGCTTAACCTAATCCACATCCTCAAAACCTGCTTTTGTAATACGAGTCTATAGTTTCTTCCAATAGAGCCGTCAAAATTATGTGACTCTGCCTGCCTTTTTCCTACCCACGTTATAAGCCAATTCACGAGAGCAGTGGTATTCAACCTTTTTTTGTTCGCGTACCCCCAGATATAATTTCTCTTCAACTTTGTACCCCCAAAGTTGTTGGTGTATAATGCAAGTTATACATAGTATATAATCTACATCTAAAATAAATTAAATAAATTACATTACTGATTATTCAGTGTTTATCATAAAATAATATTTCTTTTAAAATTTCATGTAAACCTCCCCCCCTCCAAGATGTCTTCGCGTACCCCAGGTTGAATACCACTGCACCAGAGCACGTGTTACGATACAAGGTCCTCGTTTCTTACTAAAACTACAAGTTGCTCTTAATTATCATTTGTATATATCGAAGGATTAAAGTAGAGAACATGATATTTTTCTTCAAATATTCAACTTGAACAGAAGTCTTGCTATATAGACTTCAGACTTTATTTTATAATCATGTATAAAATTCACTAATCCAGATGCATTTCCAATAAAACTGAAGTAACTGTTATAAGGAGAGAGAACACAGCAGTGTATTTGCTGTTCGTTATGATTTCATAAGGTAGATGTGCATTCTATAGTGTACCAGTATTAAGTAACATTATAATTACATCAGAGGAGATAAGGTGCCTTGGTTTCGAAATTCTGTATTCTCTTTACTCGCAGCTTCGTCAGCTCTTTTGTTTTAGATTATGGTTAAACAAACTGCATATGTAACATAACGTATTTGCTTACGTACACACACACACACATTTGGAGTGGAAATTGATGGTATTTTTCTTTGCAGATTATTATTATTTAGTGTTCTGTCTGACGACAGGTCCATATGAACAGGATCCTTCCATCCTTTTCTCGGACTGGGACCTGTTCATATACGTTCTTGGCAGATGATCCAGAAGTGGTTTGCCATTGCCTTCTTCTGTGTGTGAATGGAGAAACCGGGGAAGCCCCCGGAGGAAAATTCCGTGTTGCCTAGACCACGGCCTTGCCCAACACAAGTTATAAATTCGAACCCGAGACCCCAGGATTACAAGGCCAGCGTTCTAACCGTTGGACCACCTCATCTTATTATTATTTAGTGTTCTGTCTGACGACAGGTCCATATGAACAGGATCTTTCCATCCTTTTCTCGGACTGGGACCTGTTCATATACGTTCTTGGCAGATGATCCAGAAGTGGTTTGCCATTGCCTTCTTCTGTGTGTTGGGATGCCACGGAGAAACCGGGTAAGCCCCCGGAGGAAAACTGCGTGTTGTCTAGACCACGGCCTTGCCCAACACAAGTTAACACGGATAATTAAATTAACAATAGTGTTAAGAACCTTAAGTTCATCACCAAAGAAGCCTGCCATTTGTCACCACCCTGATCAAATTCAATCAGTTAAAATTATTTAGATCGTTTAGGTGCTTAACAGCATTTATTTTTACATGAACATTGTCATTAACCATGAAAATTTAAATTGTGTTTAAAAAATCATGAGATATGTTAACTACAACTTTTGTCACTTAATTCAACTGAATGTGTACAACTGATAAAAAAAATTAATTTTTAATTTTATAAAGTAATCAGGGTTATTTTATGTCTTTTTCGTTTAGAAGACACCTTTTTTATGTTTTATTTACTTTGTGTAACAGGCATCATACAAGAGGTTTGTAGTCGTCACGTTCGGTAATGAAAAGTTTCCACAAATGAATGTTAACTCTTGTACGTAATTTAAAGAGTTTCGCATTTGACATGCGCAGTTCGTGTGAAAATATGCCAGCTGACATTAGGCGTACTCTAGCTCAGCTGACGTACTGATTTGTGCACGCAATGTTGTACATAATTACAAGCAAATTTCTCCTACACATTATGTTTAACTGTATGACTGTGAGCGACATTATCATTTGCTGTGTTTTGTTCAGCTCTTGGCTGCAAGAGGCAGTCCTTGTCCCACTTGCAAGAAGCATCGTGCTACTATCTGTAATGAAAACATTAGTTCGAATCAGTGTTCAATTACTTCCATTAATTTAATTGTTAATCACATACTGTAATACTATTTTAGGATGTGTTTTGAAAGGTCTACGGGTTGAAGACGTCTAATTACATGCAGGTTTAGAACAATTTACAGAGGTGGACATTTTACGTTTTACTACGCATAAGGAATTTCTATAAGGCCTACCAAATCTGCAATATGTATAACAAGGCTTTGTCAGTTTCTTATAATAATGTTTGTTCATACAATAACAACATTAATAATAATAACCAACAAGTCAAAACAGATAAAACTATTCCAAATAATAAACCAGATATTATAATCCGAAACAAAAATGTAACTTGTCTCTTAATTGATATAGCAATGCCAACTGACAGGAATGTGATTAAGAAGGAAACAGAGAAGACCTTCTCATTGAAATACAGCGAACGTGAAAAGTGAAATCAAAATTAATTCCAATAATTATAGGAGCAACTAGAACTGTCTCCAAGTCACTTAGAAAATATTTGGCCAACATTCCGGGCGAACACGACATCAGGGAACTTCAGAAAACTGTCATTTTAGGAACTTCATACATCATTCGAAAGATTCTGTCGTAAAATATGTAGAAATCTCTAACAATTAAACTATATAATATTATGTAAGACGTTTTAAAAACAAAATGTATTTCGGAAATAGCCACTTCACTATGTACCTCAGGGGCAAGGTTTGTCTCGGGTACATAGAAATAAATACCCTATAAAGTGGTGAATAGATGGAATAATAATAATAATAATAATAATAATAATAATACAATTTTAGTTTCTGTTCATGTGCTTGATAACAACCAAACAAGGCCAATTCCAACCAAGCACAAAACACGAGTATATAGGAACAAACGCAATGCACAAATGACATAAAAGAACAAGAAATATCACACAATAAAGATATATAATCAAATGTACGATATGAAACACACAGAATATGGACCAAGAAGAAAGATTTAAGAACAAGCAATTTCATAAAATAATGATAACTTACTCACCCCTAACTTTTCTAAATGATGAACAGAACTATCACCACTTTATGTGTTATGCCCGTTATGTGATATATTTGTAACGATGGGTTTCAATATGAAATAATATATAAATTACTTATTTTCAAGTTCCCATAAGAAATACGGAGATGAAAGTGTGGTTGTTGGCGGTGGACACAATTAACAAACGACGGTTGACCAAGAATTGAATTCCCAGGAAAACAGTGGACTCTGTAATACGTATTAAGTTGTTGTTATCAGATACTTTACGGTCGAAAAATAGTTCCGTATACCAGGTAAGCAATCGTCTGCTGATTGGCTGTGTAGCTTGTCACGTTTCCTGTCCTCTTACGTCATCTCGCCGGGCGTCCGAGGCCAGACCCCCGATAAAATCGGAAACACCGTTTTAACGAATTGTCTTCGTCGGCGACCGCCACGGTGGTCTAGCGGTCAGAACGCTAGGGTCTCGGGTTCGATTCCCGGTGATGCCCTGATTTATAACTTGTGTTGGGCAAGGCCGTGGTCTAGGCAACACGGAGTTTTCCTCCGTGGCATCCCAACAATTACTCCATTCACACACAGAAGAAGGCAATGGCAAACCACTTCTGGATCATCTGCCAAGAACGTATATGAACAGGTCCCAGTCCGAGAAAAGGATGGAAGGATCCTGTTCATATGGACCTGTCGTCAGACAGAACAATAAATAAATAATAAGATGAGGTGGTCTAGCGGTTAGAACGCTGGCCTTGTAATCCTGGGGTCTCGGGTTCGATTCCCGGCGGTGCCCGAATTTATAACTTGTGTTGGGCAAGGCCGTGGTCTAGGCAACACGGAGTTTTCCTCCGTGGCATCCCAACAATTACTCCATTCACACACAGAATAAGGCAATGGCAAACCACTTCTGGATCATCTGCCAAGAACGTATATGAACAGGTCCCAGTCCGAGAAAAGGATGGAAGGATCCTGTTCATATGGACCTGTCGTCAGACAGAACAATAAATAAATAATAAGATGAGGTGGTCTAGCGGTTAGAACGCTGGCCTTGTAATCCTGGGGTCTCGGGTTCGATTCCCGGCGGTGCCCGAATTTATAACTTGTGTTGGGCAAGGCCGTGGTCTAGGCAACACGGAGTTTTCCTCCGTGGCATCCCAACAATTACTCCGTTCTCATCTTTATCATTGCGGGTGCAATGTGAACTCGCCACCACTGGGCGCACCCTGGGTAACGTCACTGTATTTAAAAAAAAAATTGTCGTCGGCCTACAAATTTCACTTCTGTTTAACATCACCGTCTGTCACAACAAATATCGAGAGGTGCTTTGAAATATTATCAGTGTAATAATTAAATTACACCCTTTTTTGTAGGCTGAAATCGATTTTAGAATTTTCTTTTACTATTGGCACCGAAAGATTGCGAAAAACGGACTGTTTTTAAATCTTTCCGCATGTATCAAATCGAGAATATTTTTCTACGTATCTGCGCAGTGTCTCCCAAGTGGTCTTTTGATTTTACATTTTTCGATTAAAATTACGTATGCATTTCTTATCTGTTCAATGCGCGCTACATGGTGAGCCTTTATTGATTTGATTATCCTAATAATATTTGTAGGATTTGAAGGTTTTCACAGCGGTGAGTCTGAATATTATTGTCATCTGGGTTGTTGCCCCGTGGAAATCTACCAGACTACACGGCGCAATAACCCAGAAGACAGCAATCTTCTAATAATATTTGTTGAGCGATGCAAACTCTGACGTTATCACATTGTAATGATCTTTAACACAAATTAAATTACAGCTTGTAAGACCAAGCCATTAGTTAAAACCGTAATCAGGATAGCGGATATGCAGGCGCTGTAGAAAACGGAAATTAGCTCGGTATTTTTCCAGATTTTGTGCTGTGAACGTTCCGACGTTGGATTTGCTGTTACGGAATTCATTGACACTTCTTGCCGTGTGTACGGACAGTTTGATCCATCAGATGTCGTCATTACCGCTGTCTTATCCTGGCTGCACCCGTCAGAAAACTGGGGCCGTGACACGGACTTCCCATTCATTGAGATTAAATTAACTTGAGGAGGAAAGTTTCGAGATTAGTTCTCCTACAAGTTAAAGTTGGAACAGGCTTTAAAATCGGGAGGAAACTAGTGATTCTATGAAGTAAAACTTTTCGAAATCACTCGAGATTTTGACCTTGAAACTGGATCTTCTGTAAAGTGAGATGGAAAACTTCTCAGTTATTATAGTTTTATTATATAGCATAAACATTGTCTCCTTTGAGGGCACGTTCTCAATAAAGGAATTGATCTAGCTTGGTTATTTGTTCCTTATATTTCTTTAGCATTTTACACTTATATTAGTGGATTATTTGCTTTTATTCAATTCAATTCAATTAATTTATTTACGTGTTTGCCAACAGCAAGAAGCCAATAACAGGCAAACACTGATAATATATACAATAATAATGAAATAATAATGAAAAATATTACACAAACAGATTAACTAAACTTATACATGTACAGTATTAAATGTAACAGCCAATAAAAGACAATCCCAAAATAGAAACAATATTATAAAATAAAAATAAATGAACAAATATAAATGAAAACAAATAATCCACCTAGGGAACAATAATATAAATGTAAAACGTTAAAGAAATATAAAAAACAGATAACCAAGCTAGATCATCCACCAGGACATCTATCTAAATCTTTTCCCTTGTTGAGAACGTGCCCTCAAGGGAGACAATGTTTATGCGAAATACGTTCAAAGATTTACATACGTCATTTGCAGCGATGACGCACCTCGCTGAAGGACTATGTCTTAGCGCACTGCTCGCACTAAAAGTAGAAAATTCTCTTATTTGCCTCGCCGGCACACGTAAACCAACAGCGTCCTTAATGGAATGGCAATTTATATATATATATATATATATATATATATTCATTTATTTTACTTTGTGTATAATATTGTTTTTATTTTGGTTTGCCTGTATTTGACTTATATATTTAATACTGTATATGTTTAGTTAATCTGTTTGTGTAATATTTTTCATTATTATTTAATTATTATTTTATGTATTATCAGTGTTTGCCTGTTAATGGCTTCTTGCTGTTGGCAAACACGTAAAAAAATTAACTGAATTGAATTGAATTATGACTCGTATTAGATCTTTGCAAAACTTGAACATTCTACTGACCGTCTGCTGTATTCTAGTCCTCTTAACGCCATCTTCGGAAATTCTGGTAACGCGTTTAAACCTTTGAATGAAGTATCTTTCTAACAGCTATTAAACCATAATTGTTAAAGTGTAATTACTTTTATATTCTTATGAGGGCATTTCTTTTATCAGCTGGTCTGTGTAATTGTAACAGTTACATGAATTATTTTGTGTTTAGGGAGTAACGTAATATGTATCAGAATTTATTATACAAAGAATTTAATATTACTTTAGCAATGTTAAGGCCGTTGAAAG
This sequence comes from Zootermopsis nevadensis, assembly GCF_977971745.1. Taxonomy (NCBI): domain Eukaryota; kingdom Metazoa; phylum Arthropoda; class Insecta; order Blattodea; family Termopsidae; genus Zootermopsis; species Zootermopsis nevadensis. The sequence goes on along the minus strand of NW_028259156.1, from coordinate 4,591,393 downwards.
GGCTGATTTACCACGTGTCTGTTAGAAGTAGAAGGCAACCATCGTCCGTCTCCCATCATCCATTGGGGGCGTCACTATACACAGAGTATCGACAAATTCACCGCTGTGATAACCTCAAAACAGACACAGAGACTGGCATTGTTTGCGCATGTCTCTGCTGAATAATATAGTTCTAACTTACTTTACTGAACATTTGTAGGATTTTATCGTATATTGATTGCTCGAAGCAAGCACTCAGTAAGTAAGGGAATGTAAGACACTTCGTTACTGTCTGACGTTCTAGAGCAGAGATTCTCCGGTCTTTCAACCTGGGGCACATTTGATCTTAATTATCGGCTCGTCGGCTGCAAAGTGGTTGAAATTATGGCAATTCATTAAAGTTTTACGTACTTTGGCGTGCTATTAAAACAAGTTCACGTGTTACTCAGAAGTTTCTTCACGTAATATAATTGCCCTTGTCCGTCAAGCTTTCTGTATTTGTGAACCGTTCGTCCGATCCGGAAAAATTAAAATGATAATTTTGCGGTCGTGACTCTGGTAGCGAGAAATGAAAAATGGTTGCAGTTGTACCTTTGGTGGGGTTTGGCGGAAGTCTGGACTCTGGTAGTAATTTGGCTTCAAAAGCTGTGAAGACGTTTCTACGTTTAATTTATTTAATAACAGTTTTATAAATTTTGTACTTTCAATGCAATTTGAAACGATATTGTTCCAATAAATTGCTGTATTTCTCAACATAAAAATATTTATTCTAGTCAACATTGAAGGGACATACGCTAGGCTTGTCCTTAGATAATTTAACAATGTTTTGGTTGAGTGACGTTTTAACGTCGTGTTTAATTTCTGTTGTTGTAATTCTCAACATTTATAGTTGATCGGCTCGTAGTGTTTATTCTGTAGATATATTTCCTCTCTCTTCCCATCTCTCTTAATTATCATCTCAATTTCTGATAGTAAAAGTACCTTCAAATATAATCAGCTTACTTTTCCTTTCGCATATTTGCTGTTCGTCTCGCGATAATCTCAGTTTTAATAATTAATTATTTGATGACTGAATCCCAGCTACAGGGGCAGCCTTGTTAAGTGGGTTAACAGGCGAATCTGTCGCCATTTTTCACTTAAAATTTTCCTCTTTAACATTCTATTGAGACACTTTCAAATCTAAGCAGAGAAAATAAGAAAGTGGGCCTCAAAGAAGAAAAAGGCAGGACTTTTTTGTACTAATTATTATTATTGTTGTTGTTGAAGAATCAGGCAATGTAGTTGAGATTGCTGAAGGTATTTATAACCTGTTGCTTTCTAGAAGCTTAATTTATTGTCTCAGATTGCGTATCGCGTAGCAGAAAGTAAGAGGGAATAACAATTTATATTGTACTTGAGATAATACAATTTCGTAAACCTGTTCTGTTCATTATTATTTGTTGACGTGAAGTAGCTACACTACTTTGCGTTAATGTCTGCCGGTTTAATTTGTATTGATATGAGAAAGGTTTGTTCATTTGTGGTAGACGTTGAGCCATATATGGACATAATTTATTGTGGCTGCTTGACTGGGTGACGTTGGATCTAACGCAAAGTACAAATTCCGTCACGTTAGTTTATAGATTCTGGTTCACAGTATTTTACTGATTTTTTTTTAGCATACAGAGAAATCTGCTTCACAAAGTGTCGACAGTTCGTGGCTGAATGTCGAGGGATCGACATGAAATCTGAGTATTTTAAACATAAATTCCTTGAGGACTGTTTCACACATACTTAAACCATATGAATGCATCGAATTATAAGTTCAAACACATTACGAGGTGCGATCGGAAAGTTTTGTAGACTGCGCCTATAAAAACCCGTACACTTATCTCAGGTATTAAATTCATCCATCACCCTCGAAGTAGTAACCCTGCGAGTGAACACAACGATCCCAGCGCCGCTGCCAAGCCTGGAAGCATCCCTGGAAATCTTTCTTTGTCAGCCTGTCAAGCACCATCTGCGATTCTGCCTGAATCTCTTCTATCGTCTCAAATCTCCTTCCCTTTAGCTGAATTTTCATATTTGGGAAGAGGAAGAAGTCACACGGCGAATAAGGAGGGTGCGGGATGACGGCCATGGTGTTTGAGGCCAAAAACTGCCGAACTTTGAGGGCGGTGTGCGCTGGAGCGTTGTCATGATGCGTCGCATGTGGAGTTCTTCCTTTAGAATCAGCTGACAGGTCCCATAGCCTATCCCAACAATGTCGCACAAGTCGTTGATGGTACGACGTCGATCTTCGTGAATGGCCTGCCGAATCTTCGTAACATTTTCGGGCGTTGTGCTCGAAGATGGTCGTCCAGAACGCTCGTCATCATCGACAGAGGTTCGGCCATTTTTAAAACGTGAATGCCACACAAAAGTTTGTTCACGACCCATTGCGGACTCCCCAAATGCTTGCTTTAGCATTTCATAGGTTTCCGTAGCCGTTTTGGCGAGTCTTTGGCAAAATTTGATGCACACGCCATTCCGAAATCGCAGGAGGGTCGGTGTAATGCACTACAAAACGCCCGTAACTAAAAAACAAATACTAATTCGATGATGCCGGCTGGCTCACTGATTCACTATGAATGTAGGCCGCACCCCCTAGCGGCAGAAGCTCGTACTACATCCGGTTCGCCCTCTATTGACACAGTCTTGAAACTTTCTGATCGCCCCTCGTATGTGTAGTTTCTGACACCAGGTAGTAGAGCTTTGTAAATTTCAGGAACTTGGTAGAAAAGTATCTAACTTCAAGAAAATTCCAAACTGATACAGTATGAGGCCAATTTTTTTTTATTTGCGAATTTCATGTTGTACCCATCTCATTCTAATCGATACAACTGATTAATAATATTTTCCACACATTTTGTTAAACTCGTGGGTTAAAATGTATTTGTTGGGTGATGAATCATCACAGTAGACTGCTCGTTAATGTTAGAATTACCATTATATCACCATCTACTACTTTGAATTTCAAATCAAATTAATAATAGAAACGGTGCACCACAACTTGAAGTAAAGGACATTAATTAATCTTTTTGTAATAGTTCTACAAATTGAAACTATCCACATACATAGACGTTTAATTTAGTATAGTATTTACGTTACACACGATAAAAATTCCCATGGTGAAATATTTGTTTAATGTTTAATTTAATTTAACATACGTCTGCTTAATAATTATTTGCATATGTTGGAAATGAGTGCGTTTCCTCTCCTGAACAGTTTATTTTTCAATCTTAGTATCTCATTTGACCATTTAGTTTAATTTGTATACTTTATTATAAATAATCATAATTTGTTGTGTCTTCCACAGGTAAGAAACGCGTTCATGGTTCTTCGATCTGTCTTCAGCCATGGAACACCCGCATGCAAGTAACATATCTTAATCTTATATAACTTACATGACAGCTGTAGAAATATAATTTTAATCTATTTTTGACGTAAATACGTCTATATTTTAGGGTCAGTGTCATTCGGCAAAAAGTGTAACGAAAAAGTGGAACTGCGTTGTTATGTTACCTAGGAAACGTTACATTACTCGGCATTGTTGTTACTTAGGAAACATTTCATTACATTACATTACCTTACCTTACCTTACCTTACCTTACCTTACCTTACCTTACCTTACCTTACCTTACCTTACCTTTACATTACCTTACGTTACCTTACATTACATTACTTTACATTACTTTACATTACATTCAGCTACCACAGACCCATCTTAAGCGTAACTAATTCAAGTTAAATAATCAATGTCTTAATAAAACTTATCTCAATTGTAAAGCATGTATAAAGGAAATATTTAGAATAAAGCCAATATATAAACTTCCTTTCCGTATAGACGTATTTACTTCTAATTCTCCGGAACCGTGGTTCCACTATCACTTTTTTAATCGATTTTGTATAACACTGTATATTTGTTATGATCTTGTGTAGTACCACTGTTAAACCCGTTGTTTATCCTGGGTCACAGGCCACACGCACTTGGTGTTTAAGGATCATTAGAATAAAAGCGATGTAGAATGTCATTAATTTATTTTGTAAAATAGGAAAATATTGCGTCGACGTAATATGTAACACTGTAATATTGTACCCAATTTAATAGTATTTTAATAAGTTTCAGTACATTGTCTATAACTTTGGCGGCCCGCGAATCGATAAGCAAGGCTGAATGCGGCTTTAAGTCTGGAGATAGTTTAGAACTCTTACAGTTTTCCGTCTGTAACGTTTTTGGCGTCTGTTGTAAGACCGTCAAAGAAATGTTATCTTCTGTGTAAAACGTTTGGAACCAAAGCGAAAAAGTCTTACCCTTTGCTGTGAAGACGCGAATCTACTGTTAAGTTACACGTTCGGCGTATTTGGGGCCGATTTCTCACTGGAATCGAAAATTCAGCATACACTACGCGTTTTCACAATGATCTACGTGGTTGGAACAGGAATAGGCTGAGTGCCCATGTCCAGTAAGGTCACCCCTCATTTTTGACAAAGGATTGTCCTGTTCCATAGATCGTCTTCAGTTCTTCAAGAAATAATGTTTTCTTTATTTCTTCCTTTGGTTCATTACTAATTTATTTTTTATTATTTAGTGTTCTGTCTGATGACAGGTCCATATGAACAGGATCCTTCCATCCTTTTCTCGGACTGGGACCTGTTCATATACGTTCTTGGCAGATGATCCAGAAGTGGTTTGCCATTGCCTTCTTCTGTGTGTGAATGGAGTAATTGTTGGGATGCCACGGAGGAAAACTCCGTGTTGCCTAGACCACGGCCTTGCCCAACACAAGTTATAAATCCGGGCACCGCCGGGAATCGAACCCGAGACCCCAGGATTACAAGACCAGCGTTCTAACCGCTAGACCACCGTGGCACCATTACTAATACGAAATAAGAAATGTTGCCAATGTTATTAAATAGATGCAATACGTAAACGTCTTTGTAGAGGATTAACGAATGTCAAATAAGGAATTAAAACGAATGTTTTAGGAGACCTTAGTTGTTAACAGTAACCCAGAACCGAACAAAGTAGTTTATAAACAAAGTGTTAAAATGTTAAGGCATAACTTTGATACTATCAGTTTAGAAAACGAAATATATAAAAATACTGGGAGACGGACAAGTATTGCTCAAAGCGACTGTGGTGCATGGAAAGTTCTATCTGGAGGGGGTGGCGGTGTCTATCGGCTGTTGCGTCAGTGGGTTGTCTGCCCCAATGTGCATTGGGACTATTTTTAATGGTCTCGGCTCCTTCGCCCAGAACAATGTCCCAACGGTTTTATTTGAACAGACGTATTTGTTTCAAGATCGTGTTGTGTAATATAACAGAAAAACTAATTCTGTAAAATAAATTTGGTTTTATGCAATCGAAACTCAGTGAAGAGTTCCTAAACTTAGATATTTTTCTTAAATGACAGATGCATTTAATTCCGTATAGAATGATCTGTTGTAACTGAACTAATTCCATTGATCAGAACATACGGAGTTAATAATTGCTCATACAGTCAATTAATTCAGCGTACAAGAGCACCAGAAGATTATAAATTCGTATCCGAGTATCTTAGAACTAAAGTAAAATATTCCTTTTACTTCTTTATCGCAGTAGATTCAACATACTTATTATCTCTGTCGTAACAGAACAATTCAAATACAGCTAAACACCAAATCCTGCCCCTCGCCGTGACCTTACGTAAAGTTTATTTTATTTCCCATGTTATGCATCGTAGTCTGATGGAATTGACCGACCATTCAGAGACTCTCACTGTTTCTGCCATTACCCTGAAATGTCGGTTAGTTTGTACAAGATTACAAGGCGTAGAACCCCAGAAGATACTCACCTTCCTTAGTGATGTTCGCCACGAGACCCTGAACTCTGCTCAGTAAATCTCAGTCCTGTTAGAGGTTCAGTTATTGTCCTGAAGACAGTGTTTAACGTCCTTGCGTGTTGTAATTATTCCTCAGAGTACGATAAAACGTTCATTGCTTCGAGAGGAAGCATTTTGTACAGGATTTACTGTGATAGATATGGATATATATTTGACTCGAGAATGCAAATGATTGCAATTGGTCACGGGGTGTTTCGAGGAATTGTTTTGGAACGTATTTGTGTGTCCAGCGGCGAGCTGTGAGCTGGTCGAGAATCGCCACGCGCTTGTGTATTATTCAGTGTAAATACATCCGCTGTTTCATGTTTCACTCATGAATGATCTGGGTGTGAACAAAGAATCTTCCGCCAATCCTGTTGGAGGGATGCCGTTGCGCATTTGCGTGAAATAGTACCATTTTTTAATAATCAGTTTTCTGTAGTTTTTTTTGGCCAAGGGATTATACCGTCTGTGAATTTATTAATCCCTCCAACAAATTTAAAGAATCCTGAATAAAACGTTATCATTTGACGATGAAAGAATTTAACGTACGCCTTATAAACTTTAATTACGTGCAAGTTCATCTATGCTAATATTTATATTAGGATCTTTCTTGGGTGAGACAAATTATAGTCTATAGCACATCAGGATCCAGTCGAGATACGCTCAACTCTGAGGAAATACGACATCAGTCTTGGGTGTCTCAAACAATACAGATTTACGTCATCACTAACTATGTTTACCGAAATTTGCACATCTCTTATACTTACTGAAAATAGGCCTAGTCAATAATTTACATCTGCACGGTTATATATTTGTAAAGCGGAGAAAACGGCCTATACCCACATTTGTGTTGGGGGATTGGTTTGTGCTGCTTTGAAGCGAAATCAGCACTCATCGTATATTCAACACGTCAGGTTGTCTACGAATTTACATAACACGCCCACGTGTTAGTTACATTTATCCAAACATCCTCAAAGTAGCCTAGCCGATCTAGCTTTCATGAGACGTGAATACTGTCAAATGGTAAAGTTGAGCGTCTGAATAAAAGAAATCCGAGTTTATTTCGAAAATCTAATTTTTTTTTATCTGAACTGTCCTATTTAAGCTACCTTGTAAGGTAGCCTGTCTTATTAACCGCTCAATATGTCAGTGTTTTCATGAGAATTTAATGAAGTCGTAATCCTGTATGGACCGCCACGGTGGTCTAGCGGTTAGAACGCTGGCCTTGTAATCCTGGGGTCTCGGGTTCGATTCCCGGTGGTGCCCGAATTTATAACTTGTGTTGGGCAAGGCCGTGGTCTAGGCAACACGGAGGTTTCCTCCGTAGCATCCCAACAATTACTCCATTCATACACAGAAGAAGGCAATGGCAAACCACTTCTGGATCATCTGCCAAGAACGTATACGAACAGGTCCCAGTCCGAGAAAAGGATGGAAGGATCCTGTTCATATGGACCTGTCGTCAGACAGAACACTAAATAAATAAATGATGGCCACGGTGGTCTAGCGGTTAGAACGCTGGCCTTGTAATCCTGGGGTCCCGGGTTCGATTCCCGGCCGTGCCCGAATTTATAACTTGGGTTGGGCAAGGCCGTGGTCTAGGCAACACGGAGTTTTCCTCCGTGGCATCCCAACAATTACTCCATTCACACACAGAAGAAGGCAATGGCAAACCACTTCTGGATCATCTGCCAAGAACGTATATGAACAGGTCCCAGTCCGAGAAAAGGATGGAAGGATCCTGTTCATATGGACCTGTCGTCAGACAGAACATAAAAAAAAGACTGTATGCTTTCGTTATGGAGGCATACGTGAGGCTAAACCCTTTGAACCATAAAGTTAATCTAAATAATTATTAAAAATTCATTTCGTCCCCTAAGAAAACGCAAAGCATCGCCATTACCAAGATCTGTTGGTTAATGGTTTTATGAATATAAACTTTGTTATTCTGAGAATCTTAGAGACCCATAACATACTGTGAATAACCATGACATTTGTTGAGCTTCACAGCGGATAAAAACAGATGTCACTGTTGAAATCTGAGCTGTAGACTATTCTTATTAGTCTATAATTTAAAGAATTTTAAAAGTTTTAATTAGAAGTGCAAGTTTATGTTACTTTTAAATTAGATACGCTGTTTTAAAGCAAATATTTAAGACTGTATTTAGCAGTTTGAACACCCTAAGTAGTCGGAACGACTTGTTATCGAAACGGAATCCACTTGGCGTTGATCCGTTGTCGATAATTCGTATTAAAAGTCGAATTCTTAAAGTTTGCGGTGCACTAGTTGGCTTTCCACTTTCCACTTATATGGATGTTACATGACGTATTTCTTAGCCAAGCCTTTGTTTTGTTGTTACATATCGAAAAGCTAAATTTACGCTGGTTTCTTGTTTCTTTGTTTGCGTGATTATCGTGGAATCACGGTACTGATGTACTTATGTGTCTTGTTCACTTACGAGTAGCATGTAAATGTGCTAACAGCGTGTGAAACATGCGTGTTTCCAACCACCATTTAATGTGGGGTCACCCTTCACGAAGAATGAAAACCGTGGCCTATTTTTTGTCTGTATTTCTTACCCTAGTTTTTTTGTTTTGTTTAGCCTTGTTCGTAGTGATACCTTCGTTCCAACCTCTAGCGTCACTTTCTTTGCAAAGATCGCAAGAAGAAAGATATTTCATATAGGATTTGAGACTTTCGTGGCGAGTACAATCAATAAAATTTATTCGACGAATAAATTGAAAGACATGCATTGTAATATGAAGTAGTTTTAAGGGAAAACACCTGAAGATGATGCTTCGCATCGAAACATGTAGTGAATGAAAGCGCTATATTGTAACATCGTTGTAGCGATGAATGGCGCAAATTTTAAATTTTAACATCTGTAAATAAAGTTTGTGTATTGACCTGAATTCTATTATATATTTTAATTATAAAACACAAACATGACGCATTTAAACTTTAAACTTAAAATTATATCTTAGTTTACACCATGGGTGTCAGAGCTTCAGACTTGTTCAGAATGAATTTGTTATTTTTCAGTGGTGACGTCGCTCAGAAAAGGTTGTGACTGTCTGGGCCATGGGTGTCCAACCTCGAATTTCAGTGCATTTTTAAAATACAGGTTGATTCAAAAGTCTCCGTACATAGGGAATAATGTTATTTTTTTCTGTTTTTGGGTACCCTTCTAAAATGTATTTGTCTAAAGAAGAGCGTATATAAATCATTCTCATGCCCGGATCAGGAAGCTGTAAAGCATGTTTTGTGAATAAAGTGACGGTTTGTTAAAAAAAGACCATTTTCCCTGTGTAAGGAGACTTTTGAATCATCTTGTAGATTGTGTATTAGTAATTATAATTTTGTTGTGGAGTTCTTTTATGAGTTAAATTAGTTCGTATATTAGAACAATGCACAGGTCGCCGAACATACCCTGGCATTGATGTCTATTCCACAAATTTCGGGAAACCTACTGTGAAGATGGTGGATTCCCGGAATTATGATAATGTTACCTTATGGTACCTTAATAGACCATGAATATGTGCTTTCATTTAAGATCAGGTTTCCACTTCATCTAATGCTATGTAAATTCTTCAGTTGAAACCGTATTATTAAATTATCATTATGATAATTATATTACTGTTCTCTTTTTATATTAATATAAATTTATTTATATCTGCAGTTAGCTTAGTGTCGTTTAACAAACGAAGAAATGACGTCAGTAATGAGGTACACCGCGCTTAGCTTCACTGTGGCAGTGGATAATGCCATACAGAGTGGGTCCCGTAAGTCCGGGACCGTAAGAGAGTTCTGTTTAAATTTTTTCGTATTTTGCCAAATACCCAAGTTCTCTTGTGGCTTAATACTTACGGGGCATACGTACAGAAGGAAGGAGAAGAAATGGGTAGTTGCTAGTACAGTAAAACCCCTCAAGATGGACACCTCTATATCCTGGACACCCCTCTATATTGGACACTTTAATTGGAATCGGTGAATATCCTATAATTTTACATGTCCACAATACCCTATATCTTGGACACCCCTTTTGTTGTAAGTTGGACACCCCTTTTGTTGTAAGTTGGACACCCCTTTTGTTGTAAGTTGGACAGGTTCATGCGCTTAACTTCGATGCTTTTCAGGGAAACTTTTTCAGTTACATATTTTGTTATTTTGAGTTTCTGACTGATGAACGCCTCCTCTCTGGAGGATTATCTTATGGACATTGAAGCCATCATTGGAATGCATTGCAAGTGTTTAACTAATCTTTTGCTGAACCCTTAACTGGACTACAGTTTTGCAGAAGACACAGTTTTAACTCCGTGAGTACTGTGCGTGCATTTGAGTTCAGACTGCGTTAACAGAAATGGAGTTTTTCTTTTTGCGATGGGGAAGCGAAAATTGGTGGGATTAACTTTATAAAATGTTATTGGGGCTGGGGTGTAATGTGCAATGCATGGGAGTGGGCTTCAAAAGATTATTATTAATACTATTGTCATTAATTCTTAATTCAAGTAAGCCTATAGTAGTTAGTGCATGTAAGTAAACAGATTATATTGTCATTAGACCACAATCTGATATTTCTCTTTCCCTCTATCTTGGACACCTCTGTAAGTTGGACACATTTTCGTGGAAACCCAAGTGTCCAACTTAGAGAGGTTTTACTGTAGTATGTTCTTATATCAGATATACTCGTCTCTCTCTCTCACACACACTCTTTTCCCCTTCGAATGCTACTGAACGATTGATATGTATGACGGATTTGAGATTCTCACGGTGAAGATATAGATGTTGTTCTGAGTTTTAGTTTTCGAGTCCACGCGGTGTCTCAACCCAGAAGAACAACGCTGATAGTTTCTTTATAACCTTGCAAAGGTCGCTACAGGCCCAGGTATATTGAATGTCCTTCATTTGCCTTTGCACCTAACATGAAACCCGAATGGGTGACAGCCTCTTGAATAGGAGGTTGTGTTGGCCAGAGCTGTTAGGTGTTTAACAAAACAAATGTCCTTGAAAATTGTAGTCAGATAAGTGTCGCTTCCTACTGTATTCTGTTCCATGGCATTTGGTGACAAAACGTTCGCTGCTGAGATTTACGAATCAGTTACCAGATAATTCAACTAGTCTATGACCGTTGGGATGTTATTGTTCAAATCTTGTCTTTAATCGATTTATCAGGTGCAGAAAGTAATTGGCGGTCTGAACCGTTATGTAAAGGACAAGCAGAGTCGTAACTTACAAAGAACTTGGAGTGCTCTACTTGATGTATATAATTGTCTTATTATGAAGTAATAGCCCTGTTGCTCTGATTCACGTTGTTGATCAAAGTTCGTGGCTACAGAAAATCGAACATAAGTTAACCATTTAAAGCAGTGGTATCAACGTGGGGTACGCGTACCCCCGGGGGTACGCGAAGACATCTTAGGGGGTACATGAAATTTTAAAAGAAATATTATTTTATGATAAACACTGAATAATCAGTAATGTAATTTATTTAATTTATTTTAGATGTAGATTATATACTATGTATAACTTGAATTATACACCTTTGGGGGTACAAAGTTGAAGAGAAATTATATCTGGGGGTACGCGAAGACATCTTAGGGGGTACGTGAAATTTTAAAAGAAATATTATTTTATGATAAACACTGAATAATCAGTAATGTAATTTATTTAATTTATTTTAGATGTAGATTATATACTATGTATAACTTGAATTATACACCTTTGGGGGTACAAAGTTGAAGAGAAATTATATCTGGGGGTACGCGAACAAAAAAGGTTGAATACCACTGGTTTAAAGAATAGTCTCGAAGCCCATCGTATAAAATGTACCACCTGCTTTAACATTTAGTAACTTTGCATTTTTTTCTGCAAACGTTAGTATAACTTCGTATCTGGTGGGGGAATATGGTACTGTGGTTTCAACGATACTCGGTACGGCCAACGTTAGCTGTGCCTTCTTGCAGGAGAGACTAAAATCTTCACGTTTCACAGATTAGTGCAATTTGATGGTGTGACTGGACTTGATGTTCTTCATTGTCAGTATAACTCTTTGACGGATGTGTAATACTATTCCCATTTCGAAACACAAGACTTTTAAATGTTATCAATTGCGTTCCAGTGCGTCCTTAGAACTTCAGATTTTGTCAGACCGCCACAGAGGGATGACGTCATTTTTATGAAGTGTGAAACTTTTCGAATTTTTAACATACTTTAACCTTTGTGAGCCGAATGTACGATAGTAGCATACTAGAAACTTGTGCTTAGATTAATTAAATGCCGTAATTTAATCGGGACCTGAACTATGCAAATGATTTTTAAATCTTAGTATGATAAGGGTAAATAATGCAAATGATGAGTTCGACCCAGCCTCGGCATCCTATATAATGCCTTTCCGAACATGACCGTTTACTTCAAAAATCACACCACGTTTCTAAATACGCAGAACAGGTGTTATGTAACCGGAAAGGATGGATCTTGGGGATGTTAACTGACTCAGGACACTGTCGAATGAATGACATTTGAAACAGCGGTTGTAGAATCTTCGGGTTCTGCCAGCACAGTTTTGATTATATTGTAGCCTGTGTTATTTTAATCACCTTATATTGTTCGAACGTGAAACTTTGTTGGCAGTGAATTCTCTTTCTTCATCCGATATTTGCTTCCGTCAATGCTATTTTTTATAGCTGAGTTATTTTTTTTTTTTTTTGTAAGAAACCCACCCAGGTAGACAAAAATATACAAGTTATGAGTTGAAACATTTGTAAGGATGAAAAGGGTCGCTCAATATGGCTGCCTTCTGTCTGTGGAATGCCATGTCTGGGGATGACTTCCGTTTGCTTATCTTGGAAATGTGTCTGAGAGAGAGGGGAGAGAGAGAGAGAGAAGTTTGTGCAGGGGTGAGAAAAGTTTTCTCAGGCGAGTGATTGTTATTCTCGCCAGAAATTAAGGAGTTTGGGTGAATTAGATCTTTGTCAAACTTCTGTATTACCCTTCTCATAGTTGTATTTTGTCATTAGTTCAGTTTTTTGCGTAAGGAACATTCTCGTCGTAGATAGATTCCAATGCGCGCGTTGGTAGAGTTGAAGGTCTTGAGTAAGGTTAATTCTGAATAGTAGCAAATAGGTTACTGCCACGCTCGGGGCTGTAACTCCAAAAGGATGTGTTTTTTTGCGGATTAATGTTTATTTGAAGTTCATTTATTGTTTTGGTATGTAGAATTTACCCACAAGGTCTATACAGAACTTTCAGATACAAACCGGATATCACGTCATTTTTACACCGGATCAGTTATTTTCATTACGGGCTTTCGTGTTAATTAATTTCTTATAGCCACGGTGGTCTAGCGGTTAGAACGCTGGCCTTGTAATCCTGGGGTCTCGGGTTCGATTCCCGGCGGTGCCCGAATTTATAACTTGTGTTGGGCAAGGCCGAGGTATAGGCAACACGGAGTTTTCCTCCGTGGCATCCCAACAATTACTCCATTCACACAGAAGAAGGCAATGGCTAACCACTTCTGGATCATCTGCCAAGAACGTATATGAACAGGTCCCAGTCCGAGAAAAGGATGGAAGGATCCTGTTCATATGGACCTGTCGTCAGACACAACACTAAATAAATAAATGATGGCCACTGTGGTCTAGCGGTTAGAACGCTGGCCTTGTAATCCTGGGGTCTCGGGTTCTATTCCCGGCGGTGCTCGAATTTATAACTTGTGTTGGGCAAGGCCGTGGTCTAGGCAACACGGAGTTTTCCTCCGGGGGCTTCCCCGGTTTCTCCGTGGCATCCCAACAATTACTCCATTCACACACAGAAGAAGGCAATGGCAAACCACTTCTGGATCATCTGCCAAGAACGTATATGAACAGGTCCCAGTCCGAGAAAAGGATGGAAGGATCCTGTTCATATGGACCTGTCGTCAGAATTGGCACACTAAATAAAAAAATAAAAAAAATGCTTTCTCATTGGTTCCTTATGAGAGTTTTTATTGTTTGCGTTATCAGTTTGCGCGTTAGTTAATGGAACTTGCTGGAAGGTTTAGAACCTGTGATGTCCCCTCTCATTCCGCTTGCCGTCTATGGCTTCGTATGCAAGTCATTCAGAGTTCGAATACATCATAGCGTTAATATGGTATGACAGCCGTGAACAGGTTATTAAAGATGCATGTAGATGGTGTTTCATCGCGAAAAGGATTGCGTTCTCCGCTTTGTAGACGATTAGGGTACTTGACTATTTTCCAGGCGTACTGACGAGAATGGCGCAGAGAAATGAATTAAGCTTGTAACGAAATTGGGACAAGGCAGACTTGGTTCATTTGAGAGCAGTCGTGGATGTTTGTAACCACTTTTTTCCCCCCCCACTCGTTGTTATTTATAAATCAAAGACGTTCAGCTGGTTCGTTCGTAACAGTCAAATTGCATGTAGGACGGTTAATTTCCGTGTTTGAATGAGCCTATCACTGGCCTTAATCCTGAGGCAGATTTGTCCAGTCCACACCCTCGTGTTTCGTATATTTTAAGGCTGATTTTACATTGTCGTCTCATTCAATTCAACGTTGCCAGAGTCCTGTAATATTGACTGAAGTTTTATATTTATATCTTACAACCCTCATCTTTGCCACATGTCAAGCCAACCTCGTCCTCGTTGATTTAATAACTTTAATAATATTTCGTATGTGTTTTATGTTGACTGTTAGGTCTTATTGTCGCTTCTGGATTTTTTCTCACATTTATATTACAGCGTACATGTTAATTTTCGTGCATGTGAACCCCTGCGTTTTAATCTGTAGCAAAAGACATGGCCCTAATCGATAAGTGTTAGGATAAGATCGAGTTTTATTCGAGATTTTTTTCTAAGTTCCATATGTCTGATGGTTGTTGTAATTTTTGTAAATTGTACTTGAAGAAAGACGATAAGTCGTTGGATACTACTGTGAAAGAACTTTGGTATTTTGCCTCCCAAGGCCCAAGCCATTACAACAGTCTTTTGAATGGTACCCCTGTAATGAAATGTCCGTTTTGGGAGCGTGTGATGGCCCATGGCTGTGAAATGATCTGGGCTTTCCCCTTTAAAGCCCAGTGCTAACCGCGTGTATGTTTACCACCTACTCTAACATTCAGTAACTCTTCATTTTGCCCACAGAGTGCATTAATGGGCTTCGTATGATTCTCGGACAAAACCGAGATTATCTATGTAAAGAGTGTTGACCAAGTGATTTCTGTAGTGAAGAGGTGATGTATTTTCTGTGCGGTAAAGACTAATTTTAAATATTATTTGAATGTACTACAATTCGAAATTTAGAACTAGTGCTGAGCTGGTTTCAAAATTGCACTGCATGCTTCAAATGCAGCCTTTAGGATATTAAAATAAAAGTTGAAGATGTCTTTCTTCTTGGATGTTGGGCCGTGTAGTCTGATTGAGATTTACCGACATTTTTGAGGTCCTTGCTGTATCTATCATCGCCCTGTTGATGGTGGCATTAAGGACCTCTGAAATATCTTCTAAGTTCTGTCGGACCCCACGAGCAACATTACGTAAAAGAGGCATCTTCATTTTGACCTTGTCAGAACTTGAAATATTAACAAACTAACTAGATGGCTTACCGAACCGGAAGGTTCATCACCGAATTAACAAAAGCCCTCCACCGGACCCTGTCCTGGGCCAACAAAATCCGGCCTCCTTCAACTCCTATCTCCCATAGATCCCGCCTGACATTATCCTCCCATCTACGTCTAGGTCTCTCCAGCGGCCTCTTCCCCCCAGGCTTCCCAAATAGTGGACCCAACCAACCAGATGGCTTACCGAACCCGAAGGTTCATCACCGAATTAACCAAAGCCCTCCACCGGACCCTGTCCTGGGCCAACAAAATCCAGTCTCCTTCAACTCCTGTCTCCCATAGATCCCGCCTGAGATTATCCTCCCATCTACGTCCAGGTCTCCCCAGCGGTCTCTTCCCTTCAGGTTTCCCAACCAGTACCCGGTGCACACCTCTTGTCCCATCAATGCGTGCTACATGCCCCGTCCATCTCATTCTTCTCGACTTAATCACCCTGACAATACTGGGGGAGGAATACAGATTTTTAAGCTCGTCATTATGCAGTTTTCTCCATGCCTCATCGTCTTCTCTCCTAGGCCCAAATATCCTCCTCAACACCCAATTCTCAAACACCTGCAATCTGTGTTCCTCCCTCAGAGTGAGAGACCATGGTTCGCACCCATACAAAACAACAGGCAAAATTATTGTTTTGTACACTTTAATTTTCAGGTTCTTAGAAATCAGACGGGAAGACAAAATATTACCTACATAAAACTTTTGCCCTAATGTAACCCCCTTCTCCGTGTTTAAATCAAAATTTTCCTTCCGATTGTATGGTTGGCCCCACTCAACGTCTGTCCTTGTTCCACTTGCGAACGTTCAGGTTGATTGTGGTCAGGTTTCAAAGTTGCTGAAAGAATGTTGTCAAATTGACTGGCCGCCGTTCGTGTTCATACTCGTCTTATAAGATGGCGTCGACATGAACGTAATTGATCTCAATTAGTCGACGTTGCTTGCTTGAGTAATGTGACTCAACCCGACGCGTGGACTGATAAATTATCTACCACAGTGTTTTAAAGCCAGCTATTCCCACAACGGATGTTACTAGAAGCATAGCTTTATTCTATTTTTTCAGTCTCTGTTATTAGAGTTAGTATAAAAACTTCTCATCTGTGGCTGCACGAGGCGATGGTGTCTAAACAACAGATCCTGCTGTGATTAATGAGAAACCCCATTTGAGAGTTCAAATGCTAAAGTGAGAAGGAATTCATAACGTTTCGTTCACTGAAGTGGATATTTACTGAGATAATGAAGTGATGCACTTGAAATATACAAGGTATGATGATGGATGTTATGGTACATATTTTTTTCTTCAAAGTATTTGGTTAAAATTATATTTTTAGGCATAATTCAGGGCGATGAAGTTGACGGAGGCAGTATGACCTCTGAAACGTGGTAAACATCGACCAGACTACACAGCGCAACAACCCAGAAGACAGAAATCTTCATCGCCCTGATGACGGAGGCAGTATGACCTCTGAAACGTCGGTAAACATCAACCAGACTACACAGCGCAACAACCCAGAAGACGGAAATCTTCATACTCATCGCCCTGATGACGGAGGCAGTATGACCTCTGAAACGTTGGGTAACATCGACCAGACTACACAGCGCAATAACTCAGAAGACAGAAATCTTCATCGCCCTGATGACGGAGGCAGTATGACCTCCGAAAAGTTGGTTAAAATCGACCAGATTACATGGCGCAACAACGCAGAAGACAGAAATCTTCAGTACAAGAATAGTTTGACGTGTTGCCTTCAGTTATAAATTTATTTATAAGCATCCTTCAGGTGAACGGTGTGGAATCCATGGACTAAAAGGGGACAAATCATTCTAATCTTTTTATTATAATATATGATCGTTCTTATAGTTTTAAGAGTGACAGTGGTAGAGTTATAATTGAAAGAGGGGTGTTGAGATAGTTCCCATATTTAAAACAGGAGTGTCATCGGTGATTATATTATTTGTGATCATGAAATTATAACAGAATTAAGTTAAACGGAACTCAAATTAATA
This sequence comes from Zootermopsis nevadensis, assembly GCF_977971745.1. Lineage (NCBI taxonomy): Eukaryota > Metazoa > Arthropoda > Insecta > Blattodea > Termopsidae > Zootermopsis > Zootermopsis nevadensis. Next base: position 4,573,916 of record NW_028259156.1, on the reverse strand, counting down.
GGACACTTACTTAGAAATGAGTTTGTAATCCTTACACAATTAATTTTGTGCACATGCGTACAACAGTGGTAAATGATAAGGTAGAATTTTTCTGGTAGTTTGTGCCCGCGTTTCAGGAAATTATTCGTTTCCTCACAGGCGTGTTAAGATTGTGATCAAAATTTTCCTTCAACTATGGTTTCGGCTTCAAAATGCAATACACAGCACTAATCGCCCCCCCCCCCCCCAATAATTCCTAAATAAAATACATAGCTTGCTTTTCATATTTTGTTTTTATAGGATTACGAACCTATAACTCTAATAACATGTAGTCTCTTGTATGGTTACCATCGTTTTGGGGGAACGTAACACCTTCATCTTTAGGATAAAATGTAATCAGGAGAGAATAAAAATGAGGCTGTTAATAGAACAGCTCCTGAGGAAGACCATAATAAGGGTCGACTTTTGAATACGGGCCATTTAAAATTAGCCGATGGTTTTTTTTTTATTTGTAGTGTTCTGTCTGGCGACAGGTCCATATGAACAGGATCCTTCCATCCTTTTCTCGGACTGGGACCTGTTCATATACGTTCTTGGCAGATGATCCAGAAGTGGTTTGCCATTGCCTTCTTCTGTGTGTGAATGGAGTAATTGTTGGGATGCCACGGAGGAAAACTCCGTGTTGCCTAGACCACGGCCTTGCCCAACACAAGTTATAAATTCGGGTACCGCCGGGAATCGAACCCGAGACCCCAGGATTACAAGGCCAGCGTTCTAACCGCTAGACCACCTCATCTTATTATTATTTAGTGTTCTGTCTGAGGACAGGTCCATATGAGCAGGATCCTTCCATCCTTTTCTCGGACTGGGACCTGTTCATATACGTTCTTGGCAGATGATCCAGAAGTGGTTTGCCATTGCCTTCTTCTGTGTGTGAGTGGAGTAATTGTTGGGATGCCACGGAGAAACCGGGGAAGCCCCCGGAGGAAAACTCCGTGTTGCCTAGACCACGGCCTTGCCCAACACAAGTTATAAATCCGGGCACCGCCGGGAATCGAACCCGAGACCCCACGATTACAAGCCCAGCGTTCTAACCGCTAGACCACCGTGGCCATCATTTATTTATTTAGTGTTCTGTCTGGCGACAGGTCCATATGAACAGGATCCTTCCATCCTTTTCTCGGACTGGGACCTGTTCATATACGTTCTTGGCAGATGATCCAGAAGTGGTTTGCCATTGCCTTCTTCTGTGTGTGAATGGAGTAATTGTTGGGATGCCACGGAGGAAAACTCCGTGTTGCCTAGACCACGGCCTTTGCCAACACAAGTTATAAATTCGGGTACCGCCGGGAATCGAACCCGAGACCCCAGGATTACAAAGCCAGCGTTCTAACCGCTAGACCACCGTCGCGGCTAGCCGATGGTTATAGCAGGTTAATTACAAAATTCTAATCGGCTCTTACAACGACTGCCACCAGTGTTATAAATACACCAACGCATGCTTTGTGTTGCGTTACTGTTTCCCTGATCGTCTGTTGTTCTGCGAGAAACTGGGACATCGCGTCGGGCGAGCTCGTGGGTAATTTTCCTTTTGGTGAGCAAATAGGTTGCATTTTATCGCTTTTGGTGCTGTGTGTCTATAGCTCATAAATGAAGTAGAACTGCTAATTGTGCGCGTAGTGATAAAATTGTATTGAGCCAGATTTGCATTTTCGTTTAGAACTTCAACCCAGGACCAAAGTCTTCAGATATAAACATCGTACCAACTCATAAATTGTGTTCAAGAAACATCTTCCAAATAAACGGAATGGTACAATAAGGCGTGTTGTGTGGACTCGAAATGGTCTTAGCAGATGTAACAACGAATAGTACTGTTCGCTTTTCAGTCTGTGTCAGTCAGGGTAAACCCGTAACAAAGTCTCGGCGTGTCCTATAAAAAGTTAGTTTCTTAGTAAATGAAAGATCTTAAATGCTAATTTTTCTGGACTGTATTACATCGTGTTGCGTTTAGAGACTGAAGTGTCAAAAGATACCGGTGCACTGTATTTTAACAAGATATTGGGCGTACGCCTTGTAATCCTGGGGTCTCGGGTTCGATTACCGGCGGTGCCCGAATTTATAACTTGTGTTGGGCAAGGCCGTGGTCTAGGCAACACGGAGTTCTCCTCCGTGGCATCCCAACAATTACTCCATTCACACACAGAAGACGGCAATGGCAAACCACTTCTGGATCATCTGCCAAGAACGTATATGAACAGGTCCCAGTCCGAGAAAAGGATGGAAGGATCCTGTTCATATGGACCTGTCGTCAGACAGAACACTAAATAAATAAATGATGGCCACGGTGGTCTAGCGGTTAGAACGCTGGCCTTGTAATCCTGGGGTCTCGGGTTCGATTCCCGGCGGTGCCCGAATTTATAACTTGTGTTGGGCAAGGCCGTGGTCTAGGCAACACGGAGTTCTCCTCCGGGGGCTTCTCCGGTTTCAATTACTCCTTTCACACACAGAAGAAGGCAATGGCAAACCACTTCTGGATCATCTGCCAAGAACGTATATGAACAGGTCCCAGTCCGAGAAAAGGATGGAAGGATCCTGTTCATATGGACCTGTCGTCAGACAGAACACTAAATAAATAAATGATGGCCACGGTGGTCTAGCGGTTAGAACGCTGGCCTTGTAATCCTGGGGTCTCGGGTTCGATTCCCGGCGGTGCCCGAATTTATAACTTGTGTTGGGCAAGGCCGTGGTCTAGGCAACACGGAGTTCTCCTCCGGGGGCTTCTCCGGTTTCAATTACTCCTTTCACACACAGAAGAAGGCAATGGCAAACCACTTCTGGATCATCTGCCAAGAACGTATATGAACAGGTCCCAGTCCGAGAAAAAGGATGGAAGGATCCTGTTCATATGGACCTGTCGTCAGACAGAACACTAAATAAATATATAATAATTGGGCGTATAGTATGTAACATTGGTTGGCCCGGATACTTTAAGACCTGTAGAGACTTGTTTTAATCTACAAGGAAAACTGGTAACCTTGATTCGTCAATGACAGTCAAAAGTAGGTAATTGCACGTTGCAGTCGGTGTATTTTGCAGCTGTCAGTGTCTTAGACTGTTCATGACTGCGCGCTCAACCCGTATTTTGGTTTGTCAAGATTACTGTCTTCTGGGTTGTAGCACACTGATGATGGAGACAGCAAGGACGTCTCTACCAGACTACACTGCGTAACAATACATGAGGCAGACATCTTCGTACTCACCTCGGTGAGAACCTCGAGTCTTTAATTAATTTACAAGAAGGCATAAATAACGTTTTAGATTTATTTCAGCAAAGATTCACAACGTTGAAAACTTTTCTTCAAAAGCTGTTGGTTATGTTACTCGTACATATTCTTATTGTGTGTTGTTTTTTCAAGGCTGTTGACTTAATTTGTTAATGCTAACGCACACGAAGTGAAGTTTGATACTTTCATTTCAGTGTTATCCATTAAAACAAATTTAATGCAAAGTCATTATCGGGCAGTAGTTTCAGACACACGCTCTGTGTAATATTATTGAACTGTACCTTGCGAATTGAGGCCAGCAAGTCGTAACTTGTCAATCAATGTTCTCCTGAATAGGCGACTGTCATATCCTTGTCAGTTTGCTTACAAGGCAGTCAAGTGTCTGTCATGGATTTATAAATACAAACAGGTAGAACCTTCACACGAAGTTTTGAAGTGTGCTATTAGAGACTGAACCGCAAAGTGTTTTCGAGTCAGATTAAACAATTTCTGCGATACGTGAAATAATCGATTAAGAAATCGACAATGATTAAAATTCCTTTTCACTATCACGGCGTACGAGGAATTTATGGTAAAACATCCGAGTGTGATATCAGTATGCTAAGAAGCCTTCTTAATTACTGGTAGTGACTAGAACGTTCCAGAAGATTACTGTATATGTGACAGCTTTAAGACACTTGGTTACGCCATTAGAAAGTAGATCTATTTAAATTGTGGGAACCTGACCAGATGTACGGATTAAGATACATGAAAGAGTGACCATGCAGAGGGAATTAGTGGAAACGGGTGGCTTAAGATGACATGGGATTACAAACATACAATGGAAATCCAAGAAGATTCTGCAAAGAGGATTCTGAATTGGATACAGGCATTCATTTGCGTAATCACTAAAAAGAAGGAGGAGAAGAACCATTTTAACAAAAGCTAAACGAAAATAACCAATTCTAAAGGGTTTTTAAGACGGTAGTTTACACTTAAAGTTATTCGGTATCAGGACTTTTTCCATCGTCTGTTTTTAAAATCACGACGTTTCGGAGGCTGGTTTTGTCTCCGTCTTCAGGTGAGAGGTACCTACTCTGTTGGGTCCCTCAGAAAGAGCTAGTCTCTGTCACTGGACAATACAAATCGTGCAATTATTTCAACTTATCCACCCAAGTACGGGTTCAGTTAGTAGATTATAATACTAAAATAATAAAATAAAAGTTATAAGACTGCTCATACAGCTCTGTAAGCGACCAGTTCTGAAACCACATAAATATTGGCATAAAATCTTCACAAAATATTCATTCTCCAAAAGAATAGTAAAAATTAAATAAACCGCTATTTTTTTAAAAACAATTTAAGTTTTGAGGTTGCTGTAAAATATATATATATACAACAAAGCGATGACTTATAATTTTTATTGTATCATTTAAGTTTTATAATCGACTGACAGAACCCGTACTTGGGTGGATAAGTTGAAATAATTGCACGATTTGTATTGTCCAGTGACAGAGACTAGCTCTTTCTGAGGGACCCAACAGAGTAGGTACCTCTCACTTGAAGACGGAGACAGAACCAGCCTCCGAAACGTCGTGATTTTAAAAACACGATGGAAAAAGTCCTGATAACGAATAATTTTAAGTGAAAAAAAACCAGCCCTCTTTCTTTGGATACGTTGGTCATAAACACGATAATTCAATCTTAAACCTTCTCCCTTATTGAACTGTAGAAATAGCAGCATTTTTTGAAGGATAGGAAATAGACCTAAAAGTTAGAGGAGTGAGTTAACAGGAATTATTTTGGTATCGTTCCTTTACAACATCCGCCACAAAGAATTAAAAGTTTAACACTTTAAAGCCCAATGCTTCGACATTCAATGACTCTTCATTTTGTATGATTCTCACTGTAAGCTGATATTATTTCCTTGAACAGCATTGCAGTCTGATTGATCTTTGTAATGGTGTGGTGTGGTTTCTTTGCGGTACGAACTGAGACGAGCTTCGGTTTCAAAGGGCTAATAATACACACCATGTGGTAGAAACAGATTGTCTGCAGGCTGTATTTGGCTGAGTCGGAAGCAGTCAGCCAGTCAGCTACGCACAACTTCCTACGTATTCGTTATTCATTAGTAGTAATGTTTTAACTGGATCGCCGTTGTTCTGGTGTTCAGTGGCTAACTAAGCGCTTCCTTGACGAAAAATCTCGTCTCGTGTGCCATTCGCTCGGCTTCGGGATCCAGCATTATTCTCCAGAACACTGCTGTAGTTGTCCATCAGCCAGATTTATATTTTTATTAATTATACAATCCCTGAAACCCGAAGTTATCGGTTCATTGGCCAAGTTCAGTTATCACTCATATATGAAATAAGTCACGTGGACTACGCTTTGCGGGCTGATGTTAACACGGTAACGAACTTTCAAGTTCAATAAAATTGGGGCATTTTTTAATATATGAGCTTTCCGAGAAGAACTATTTTCCTTGGAGTTAGATGGATCGATTATATTAAAAATATTAGTGGATTTATTATATAGAAATATAGACAGATAATTTGATTGATTAATAATAGGTAAGTAGATGGTGGATGTAAGGATAAGTATGGATTGACAGATGAACAGGATGAATGTTGACTCTGTGTGTGTTAAATTTTAAAGTTAATTTATCGCTTAAGAAATTATCTCGTCCATGCTGACAATTGACGGTAAGGTTTTATGTAATCGTTACTGTAGTAACCTCAGTGTTTTTATTTCAGTAATTTGTAATTTTGAAACACCTCTATGACGTGTAGAAGTTCGTATTTTATTACAGAAATGTTTAAAATTGAAATGTAAATTTTAACGATATGGAATGCAGTCAGAAGGCAACCCTTTACATAAACAGAAGCACTTTGCTGTTGTCTACAATGCTGTAACTATAACTCCCATACCTACATGTAAACATGTCGCAGAGTTCATGAACGCAGAATTGTGAGTGTTTAACATTCATGGGTGTTGCTGGCAGGACATTCACCCTACTGTTACTGTAGACTTTGCGTCGTGGTGTCGAAGAACCCGCTTATAGTGGGATGTCAAGGGACCAGTAAAGATTTTCGTTTCAGGCATATTTTCGTTACTTATTGATAACAAAATAATGTTCAAATACTTGTACTTTGTGTTTATGATCTGAACCACAAGCCACAAATTCATTCTACATATGTACACCGCTGCATATTTAAATTTCTCTCTTATAATTTTGTTTCTTCTCATATTCTGATTTCATCAAAGAATTCTGTACATCATTTTGTAGATTTTGAAGCATAATAATTTTCCATTTATGACTGTACGTAGAGGTTGAATGGATAGCTCTCTTGCTACGAGTCTCCGGGTTGAAATCTTGGCACACGGTTTAGCTATCTTGACAGTTGTTTCCTGGTTTTCCTCAGTTTGTGAAGGAAGATACATATAAATACCCCAAATTAGAACAAGATAGCTTCCTTACACATTATTTTAAATTTATTATTCACTAATCGCTCAATGACATATAATGTAAGCAAAGATAAATGAACGAGAAGTAAATATAAATACATTTCCCGTCTGTGACAAGGATTTTTCAACTGAGATAAATACCAGGAAGATCAATAAGGAAAAGGAATGTATGAACTGAGACGTAGACTGTTTCCATAACAGATTTCTCAGTCGGTTTCCACAAAAGAGATAACATCACGTTAGTGTACATTCTGTACTGTCTTGAACCATAAGCATTTCTGGACACACACACACAACATTCCGCTGAACCCGGGTTCCATGTTAGGCAGGTTTTCCTTAATTTACAACTCGCATAATCGTACGCATTTGCCACACAGTGTCACTATAACTCTTTATCAGAATTTCATTTTTCTAATTAGAAATTTATTCGTACGGTTGAAAGTCGATGGTGACTTTCTGAATCACCTCCTTTATTCAGCAGACAAATTCCTTAATTATTTTAAAAGCCACAAGAGGACACGGTATTTGCTCCAATCACTCTGAGACTAGAACCGTGAGCCTTCTCAGAGTACTGTTTCCGTCATGTTTAAAACGCACCCTAAAATGAAATTTAAAATGTGGTAGAGTTAAAGATGAGGCCGTGTATATTCTTGGTGGTAAGAACGTGATTTTTAAATTTTATTTAAATGACTTCGTCCTTTGAAGTGTTAAAACGCCAAATTTTCAGCACAAAATATGTAAGATTTGAGGTTTTCACAGCGACGAATATGAAGATTTCTGTCTTCTGGGTTGTTGCGCCTTGTAGTCTGGTAGAAGACGGAAATCTTCACAAAATATTTATTCTCCAAAAGAAAGGTAAAAATGAAATAAACCGTTATTATTTTAAAATTGTGAGTTTTGAGGTTGCTATAAAATACGTATATAACAAAGCGGCGACTCTAGGATTTGCACACCAGCGACTGCGAAAGACTATTTTAGATAACTTCAAGTCGAGGAAGGAAGCTGACGGTGACTTGGCCGACGAGATTGAAATAAGAAATGAAATGTGCAACGCGTTTATGTACAACAGAAGTGAAACGAAGTCTTGACTTTAAACATTTGCATATTTAATATTTCCACGTCTGTAGGTTGGTTTCAACCTCATTCTATTTCGTAAAGCAGCTCTTACAAGATCATTAATTCGCTTGCGTTACCTTGAAATGCCTATGAACTTGTTTCAGGTGCTTTGAAAATCCTCTTTGCAATCCAACATCTCCTCTTTGCGCCTGTAACGTAAAGTACTCTAGATACTTTGCTTTTGGAATGGATAAGTTCTGTGAATTTAAACCCTCCTGATATGGCCCATTGATTACATACATATACACAGTAAGATTCTTGTATTTCCTTTGCTCCATTCATCAAAGTTTGGGGGAGTCCCCCTCATTCTTCCGCAACTCCAGGAAACGTGTGTGCATTGCTGTCGGAATGGCAACTCTAAACCCCGAAACGGCGGACAGCACAAAGACGCTTGACGTCTAATCGATATACTCGCTCGGTTGTGCCTCCGAGAAACATCCCCAGCACGCTTTAAGGCAAATTTAAGCCTGTATATCGGTCGATATGACACTCGATAATGCCTCGTTCAACAGCAAGGTTAGAGTGTAATCTCAGTTTTGTTTAGTTCATGAAATTACTTTGTAGAGACCAACGCGTGCGAGTTGGTCGTAAGATATCTCCGAGCTTCGTTGGCAGTGTCGTTTAGGAAGCCGACGGGCGGGGAAGGAGGGGAACCGATAGCGCATAAGGTGTCTTGCTCTCCCCCCCCATATTCCCTTCCCCTCTTACTGTGACGTAGCTCAAGCTCTCAGATTTTCTACGCCTGGTATATAGCTTGTTGCCTGCTATTGGTTTCTGAAAAGTGTAAAACGTGGAACATTATTTTGTGCATTGTCGGCTAATATGAGGGGAATATTTACAGTATTGTAGCTGTTTATGATAAACTGCTTCGTGATATTTAGTGATTCTGATAACCATCAAATAGGAATTGTTTTTTGTTTTTTGACGTAAATACGTCTATATGGAAGGGTCAGTGTCATTCCGCAAAAAAGTGTGACGAAAAAGTGTAAGATGGTTACCTAGGAAACGTTACATTACATTCATCTACCACAGAGCCATCTTAAGCTTAACTAATTCAAGTTGATTAAGCAATGTCTTAATCAAACTTTACTCAATTGTAAAGCATGTATAAAGGAAATACTTAGAATAAAGCCAATATATAAACTTCCTTTCCGTATAGACGTATTTACGTCAAATTCTCCGGAACCGTGGTTCCACTGACAACTTTTTATTTGCATTTTCTAATTGTTGTTTTTATAAAAGCTTTTGCAACGATGTAAACATGTGATCATCAGACATCTTAACATGAGTATACTTTTCAAACGGAGATTCTCGACTTCAAAGGAACCTTCTTAAATTGAACGGGAAAGAAATTTACCTTATACGGTTTTCGTTTGTCAGTTTTTATGAACTTAAGTTGACATCTTTTGCCGTGAGAGTCTCTAGTATGCTGTTATTTTCCTCCTATAAATCGCATTTAGGCAATTGACTGTCTTCTGTTGTCTGATTGATGGGATTCCCCATGCTTCACCATATCACACGACGTTTAACGATGGGTGTTATTTCACTTCGTACAAGAACAGTGCCAAAGTTTAAGAAATTAAGCTGTCGACAAGGTCTTGGGTTTAAAACATTATAAATTAAAATTTGTAATGGTTGTTCTCAACTCATAATGATTATTTTAATATTTATGTTCAAAATTTTTGTAATACTAATGACGAACCAGAGAAATATAAGCAGTGTTACATTTGCAGACGTTAATCGTGTCAGATGCGGTGGGAAGATGATTATGACTGATGAAAAATTACAAGTTTTCGAATGATACATGTTGTATTTTCCTACATTTCTCTGGACTAAGGAAAATCACGATACCCCTCAACAGGTCAGACAATAATTTGATCAGGATTTGAACCGTGTGCTTCCCGAATGTAAGGCCCAGAAAGTTGCTGCATCATTAACCAGCTTTGTGAAATTATGTCTGTTTGACAATAGAATGAAGGACTGTAACAAATTAAAATATCGTCGAATGGTGAGTCTATCTTTGGAAGGTATTTTGAGCAATGGCTAATTAGAGAACTAGAATAATGAAAGGGTATATATAGCTTTCAATAATTTTCTATTATACATATGTTACTATACGTCTAATGTGACGTCACGGTTGCTACGGTAACAGTGTACGGAGGCTAATCGCATAGGAAGTAGCAGCGAGGTGATAATAAGGCTCTGATAAGCAGCTAGCTTTATTTTGCTCCTGTAACCACTATGGTTTTGACTAAAATACAGTCCCTGCATTTCTCGGCGAATCTGTACCATACGAGGTGCGATCGGAAAGTTTTCAGACTGCGCCTATAAAAACCCGTACACTTATCTCAGGTATTAAATTCATCCATCACCCCCGACGTAGTTCCCCTGGGAGTGAACACAACGATCCCAGCGCCGCTGCCAAGCCTGGAAGAATCCCTGGAAATCTTTCTTTGTCAGCCTGTCAAGCACCATCTGCGATTCTGCCTGAATATCTTCTATCGTCTCAAATCTCCTTCCCTTTAGCTGAATTTTCATCTTTGGGAAGAGGAAGAAGTCACACGGCGAATAAGGAGGGTGCGGGATGACGGCCATGGTGTTTGAGGCCAAAAACTGCCGAACTTTGAGGGCGGTGTGCGCTGGCGCGTTGTCCTGATGCGTCGCATGTGGAGTTCTTCCTTTAGAATCAGCTGACAGGTCCCATAGCCTATCCCAACAATGTCGCACAAGTCGTTGATGGTACGACGTCGATGTTCGTGAATGGCCTGCCGAATCTTCGTAACATTTTCGGGCGTTGTGCTCGAAGATGGTCGTCCAGAACGCTCGTCATCATCGGCAGAGGTTCGGCCATTTTTAAAATATTAACATAAATAAAATTTTCCCCGAACGCATTTGATTAGTGGTACATTTAATGTGTTCAATAAGAATTAGTGGTACGCCAGCGAAAAAAGGTTGAGAACCCCTGGTTTAAAGAAAACACATAGAACAGCATTGAAATAATAATAAATGCTGAGCTCTTTTGTTGTCTGCCACATGATAAGTTTATAGCAGCATTGACCATTATGAAATTTAAATATGCCAAAAAATTGGAAAGAAAAACAGTGTTCCTCAAAATAGACACTTATCGGTACTAATTTAAATATTTTAATTTTAATTATTAGCTATAATTGTTTATCTTTTTTCAGAATCATATAAACTTATCAATATCGAGGCAACGCTGTCTGGATGTAACCACACGTTCAGCATGACATTTCGAATCCAGTCTTGACCTTCGTCATCAGATAACAATCTCGAGCAATAAATGCATTCTGCGTCTTCATTTGTCATCGGTTATCCTCTGCCCACCCATTGGATCTCCTCCCCAGAATCGCCGCCATTAACCTTCCAATTTTAACTACACTACTGTCCCCAAAATAGGCGTCATAATTAGTTTATTTTAGGTTGGGATTCGTGTAATTCTCTGCATAAACAGTGATTATTTCCTTAAACAGCAAAAACTAATTTATGTTTGTAATAGTAAAGCGTTGTGTTTTAAGTGTACGGACTGAATTCTTAAATGTTTTTTTTAGACGAGCTTAAATTTGTTTAAAATTAGCTGTTACCTGTTTCCTACCACGTCGTTTTAAGTTTATTTCGAATCATCATAAGTAGATCGTATATAATTTATTGGAAACTTAATTTTTTAAGGAATTAGCACTCGTATGTATTTTGTCGATAATGCTAAACGAGTCTTCTATCGATTACTTTAGCCTGATTCGTTTCTGTTCTAGGTCAGTTGGAATTTTACGCGGTCATTCGTAATGAAAGGGTCTGGCAAGTTTCAACCTAACTACACCCTTCTACAGGACCACCCACACACAAATCCTGCTCAGTAATCACTTGTAAAGACGAACCATCTGACAGCCCCAAACAGTCTCTCACGCGTAATGTGAAAGTCGTGTAATGTAACAGAGTATGTTTGCGTTTCGTCTCGTAAGTGCTGATAGGATTGTGAGAATGTTTTTATTTGTAACATCTTTGATTTAAAAGTCGCCTCTTTGAATCTGGTGGGAAAAGCGAAGGGCAAGAAACAGTGACCTAATTTGAAGTACACTCTTACCATTTCTTGTAAGATTAAAAAAAAATAGGCCTGAAATCAGGATTATGAATGCGAGGTTTAGTTGTAGAATCCCTTTTAATGCATACCGGTATTAGTTTTCGCTTTACTAATTCCATGAGCCTCTTACGATGTTGAACCTTTATTAAACCTTTGAAGCCGAAGCCGATCAGTTGAAGGTAGCAAAGCCATTGACGTAATGCATGTTGGTCTTTCTTGGCCCTTTGAATCTCAAAAAAGAGCGAGAGCTACGGAGGATAACAAGATAGTAGAAGCAAAGAGCGAAATTGGAGCATTTAATATATAGCAGGTTCCCAGGCAATGCCCGCTCGTCCTTCTGGTAAGGATAAAATAATAGTGAAGACGTTTTGATTTCCTTGTTAGTGAATGTTGAAGATGTAATTTCAAAAGTTAAGTAAGTAATTTATTGGCCTTCACCGTAACGAAGTAAATTCTGATGAATTTAAATCTGGAGGGTTGCCATGAGAAGGATGCAGGGCGACTTGAAACAAGGGCATCGTCTTAGAATTTGTTTAAAGACTGAAGAAAAATAGGAAAAAGGGAATATAGACTCCCCCTAGGTTTCCTTAACTTCTGCCATAGGTTTTATTGATAATTTTAGTACATTTTGGTACACTAATACCTTGTTTCCATGATCGTCAGGCGTCTTCTCAGTCTGTAGATTCTAGGTCTGTTCCATTGCAGTAAATGCGGCCTAGGGACGGGTCCTCTAGACCAGTGGTATTCAACATTTTTTGTTCGCGTACCCCCAGATATAATTTCTCTTCAACTTTGTACCCCAAATTCAAGTTATACATAATATATAATCTACATCTAAAATAAATTAAATAAATGAAATTACTGATTATTCAGTGTTTATCATAAAATAATTTCTTTTTTAAATTTCACGTACCCCCTAAGATGTCTTCGCGTACCCCCAGATATAATTTCTCTTCAACTTTGTACCCCCAAAAGTTGGTGTATAATTCAAGTTATACATAGTATATAATCTACATCTAAAATAAATTAAATGAATTAAATTACTGATTATTCGGTGTTTATCATAAAATAATATGTTTTTTTAAATTTCACGTACCCCCTAAGATGTCTTCGCGTACCCCCAGATATAATTTCTCTTCAACTTTGTACCCCAAAAGTTGTTGGTGTATAATTCAAGTTATACATAGTATACAATCTACATCTAAAATAAATTAAATAAATTACATTACTGATTTTTCAGTGTTTATCATAAAATAATATATTTTTTTAAATTTCACGTACCCTCTATGATGTCTAAGCGTACCCCCAGATATAATTTCTCTTCAACTTTGTACCCCCAAAGTTGTTGGTGTATAATTCAAGTTATACATAGTATACAATCTACATCTAAAATAAATTAAATAAATTACATTACTGATTTTTCAGTGTTTATCATAAAATAATATATTTTTTTAAATTTCACGTACCCCCTAAGATAGCTTCGCCTACCCCAGGTTGAATACCACTGGTCTTGAGCATCCTCCGATGAGGAGTATGCGCAAATAGGTCTATTTAAACATTTAGTCCGTACCTCAAAGAAAATACGACAAGTCACCATTACAAAGATGGTAACGCGTCGTATTGTACGAAGATGACCCTTCTGGGTTGTAGCGCCGTGTAGTCTGGTAGATGTTGGCCAAGGTTTCCAAGGTCCTTGCTGTCTCCATCAGCAAGGACCTCTTATTGTTTTTTTTACGGAAATAATTGCTTTATGTTTTGCATTGGGTTTGGCATAACGCAGAGTTGTTGATTATTAAAGTAGGTGGTGCATATGGTTACCACTGGTCTTTAATGGTTAATTCTGCTGTTTTAGCCAGCATCTCAGCTGTTTCTGTTGTGAGTGGGACTGACTTAACGCGATTATGGCCCGTAACTCTTGCAGTCAGATCGTGGTCTTTTATTTGGGTCGATCAGTCCTCCAGACAGGACGGCAACATTACCTGCTTGATGCACGTCTCGTCACCAGTCGAAAATCGTCCTAAGAGTAATCCGTTTCTGTCAAGTTTCCTATTTCGGAAACTTGTCAAACAAGAAATGCATTTTAAAATATGAACAACGGGATTTCGAAACTGGAACAACACATTTTCGTCTGTAATACCACTTTCGTTTTCTTTGAATCTCTTTTCCTCCTCGCTCCAAAGTTGGCACCTCTGGATACCCATTATATATTAATCATAGTCGACTAAGTAACTGTGCAAGTGTCTGGTAATTGATCGTTGTGTTGACAGTCCGTCTATACATTCTCAGTGTTTATTAAGATTCGCTACATGTTTCGACCTTAATTGGTCATCTTCAGGTGTTTCTATTTAAGTGCTCGAAGCTAATATATGGCTGCTAAATTTGATACATATTTTATGGTACTGACTACACCACATAAAGGACCTGTTGAGTGGATTGTGTAAATTTAGTTACCAGTGGAAAGCTGTAGTTGAACTCGACTCTGCTGTTGAAGTCATGTGACTTCGTAATATAACATTAAATCAGGATTGACCCCTAATAGGAGGAAATGTGGGTATTCCATTCCGAAGGAATGTATCGTTATCAGATTTGATTCCGGAATTGAAATTTCTTCTGTTGGTGCGTAGGTAAATTATGTGGTTTTGTCTGGTGACTGGTACATAAGTATTTGTTTCTCGTTAACCACGGATAAGTAGAAAGTTAGCTTGTTCGTAAATGATACTTTATATCTTAATGCAAATACTTGCCAAAATACAATTTCCTTGCGAAATAATGAGTTGAAATAACAATTAATCAACTTGTATGCCAACTTTATATTTTGTGGTAGTGATGAAAACATCGCTTCTTGTATGTTAGCACCTACGAGGTACAACTACTCGTAAGTTATACTTTGTCGTAGGCGTGAATATCTTACACGTTCTCCCAATCGATAACAATCGATAATACTCATTTTGAAAAGTGAACTAGTCGCGTAGGTTATTTCTTCAGAATGCCAAGCTCGATTGAGAAACGGATTTGAAGCAGTGGAATTTGAAAGTACTGAAATATTATATTACCTACACATATTCCCGTAGAAAACTTCTAAAACAAGCATTCTCAAACAGTTTTTAAACACGTCTGTGTTTTCGTAACACTCTTGACTGAACTAATGCGCCGTTCGTACGACGTGGTAAAAAGTTAAGTTAATTTCTGACGGTGGCGACCTTGGTATAAAGAAATGAAGATTAAGCTATGTTGGGATGTGGGTAGGTTTTTCGTTGGTGCGTCTGACATAAGTTCTGCTTCACATTTAATTTGCTTTATAAAGCATCTGTATGCATTTTGTAATTTTGATGTGTTAATGCAAAGATAATGTTGCAAGTTTACGTGGTATGATGCTAGATTTTCTCGTGTAATTCCCTTCCTTTCTGAGTTTCTTGTATCCTTTGTGACATTTTGAATACGTTAAGTCAAATTAACCAATAAGTTCTATATGTTGTTTACGAAGTTACTTATAATGCAGAATACCACCTGAAGGCTGGGCCCTTTGAACTGTTTTCAGAGTTTTTTGATGCCGGATGTCGTATTTATGTGAAGGTTCAAGCCAGGTGTAACATTTCTATCAGAATTATTATGCTATCTTGTCGTATGAGTATTTAAACTTCCGGAATTCTGGATGATGTGTACATGAAAATGGCACTGAAATTTCGCCACAATTTACATTGATATCGTACTTGAATACTTTTGTATTTTTAAAACCACCTTGCACAAAAACAGTCTTGTTACATCCTACCATAAAATCAGTGTTTTATACCGATTTTATTTACAAGTTGGTTACTGAAAATTCAGATTCAGATGTGTGTGTGTGTTTATTCCGGCAGACGAAACTGTTATTACACAGATGTGCGTGGCATGTGTATACGCAGATGCTTATGACAACATCAGTTTGCGGACAGTGTTAGTTGTAAAGGATTTTATACAACACTAGGGCACATAACGAAGGATAAAATTATTAAGGTTGTTTTATATATTAATATATAACTTATTTCGTCGCATCTAGAAATTGGAGGATATCAGTGTTGAATTTCTTTGTTTTTAGAGCAAATATTTAAGGTAAAAATGGTGGCCTTTAATCCGGTTTTGCATATTTATTAATGACGCCAGTTTAATTATGTATGCTCGTTACTTCTAAACAGCATCCTAAAGTTATCGATATGTGACGATTTATTAAAATAGAATTGTTTCGAAAGTAAAATCGGAAGAAGATACAAACATTTATTTCCAAACTCCAATTTGGAATACGCTTATTTATTTATATCTTGAGAATTTTCATTATTAATTCGTCATTATGTTCACTTATTACTTAAGTATAGACCCAACTCCACTGAAGTTTGATCACACAGCAAATTACTTTGAGTGAAATTGGTTTACTTTGTGTTTACGTAGTTAAATATTGACCATATTAAACATGTTTCTTCAAATAAAAATTAAATATGCCCGAAATTTTTTTAGTAAAGATTACGAGTATCAGGTTCAGTCGGAAGCCGAGTGTGTGACATTATAATTTTAACAAATAAAATGTCTAACGTAGCATTTCTTTAATATCAGGAAATCCTGCGTTCAAATCTCGATCCGGTGACCGACTACTAGGGTTTTCGTGGGTTTCCTCAGTCTGTCCACGTAAATTCCGGTTTTGTGTATTGAATTATGGCACTATCGTTTACTTTCATATATTTTCCAAGATATTAAGCATTATATCATTCGAAACTGTCTAGTTTTCAATGCCTAAAGTCAGATATAATGTGTTTTGACGAAAGCCCTTCGTATATAGCATAAAACGTCGTTAAATAATACAGGGTTCAATTAATAACTAAAATTGTGTAACCTGCCGTCATAACTTTATGCTGAAATATCGTCTCGGCCTGTATGTAATAACTTTGTGGAGTAAGTTTTGGTGGGAGCCTGTGAAATTCGGACTGTCCTACCCGGTACGCGTGTAGACGGGTTACATAACCACCACGGCGCATGATCCACTGATGGTGCATTAATTACAAAGCTGACACCCCGATCAGTCATCATACCTGCCCGCATTGTACGTCGTGTTGTGAACACACGGGGTGGAACCTAGGGCTCTCAGGTGCTGTCACGCAATTGTGCAAACGTCAATCGATTTCATGTTGGTACCGGGGAAACGGCTTCAAATAGATTCCTGGCAATTACAAATGTTTGGCCTAATTACTATACTGTACGGTTGTATTGAAGCCGTAGCAGTGTTAAACAGAAGTACAAAAAATATTGTTCATGCGCTCCGCTTACAGTGACCGTCCAGCGAACGGAAACAGGTATTGTCGGCGCAGTGGTTCTTGGCAGGTGGAATATTCAAGGGGAAGGCTAGGAGCGAGTCTCTTTTGCTGACTGAACGCCCAAACAAAAGAAATACACTGACCGTGCCACCTCAGGTACTGTCCACAGATCACGAGAAAAACCCTGCAAGGGGAAGTCGTTTCTGGTGCGGTGCGGGGGGACTAGAGGGCTGCTATTGGTGGGAAGTGTGACACGCCATAGTTTTACACTACTACACAGACTGAAAACATCCAGCAGTTAAGAGTAGCGTGTAGTGAGTGCACTTGTAATGTGTTCTGTGGGTGTTGTGATAATATTCTAGATTAAATCGCTGTGCCTCTGTGAGGTAATCTTAAAGCTGTACCCATTAGAACTCACGAAAGCCTGTCGTCTGTTGTTCGTTCAGTGGTTGTGGAACGAATGCTTTTAGGATCGGTCGTCACTCACCGCGAAATCTTGCGCATGCGCGTATATCGAATTACTAACAGGAATTTTCTCCTGATCTGTGGACTGTACACCTCTAATGTGTTCTGTGGGTGTTGCGATAATATTCTAGATTAAATCGCTGTGCCGCTGTGAGGTAATCTTAAAGCTGTAGCCATTAGAACACATGAAAGCCTGTCGTCTGTTGTTCGTTCAGTGGTTGTGGAACGAATGCTTTTAGGATCGGTCGTCACTCACCGCGAAATCTTGCGCATGCGCGTATATCGAATTCCTAGCAGGGATTTTCTCCTTATCTGTGAACTGTACACAGAGTAGGCCCGTCCGCCAGCTTCTCTACCGGCCAAAAACTACTACGCCGACTACAGTTACCAAATTCTGTCTTGTTTGTCGTCAAGAGGCTAAGTTCACGTGAATGTATTACTTAAAGCTTAGCATTAGTCAGCGAGTAAGAGAAGGTATAAGCTGTGTGTGGGCATTGATACAGTAGATGGTGGTATTTTATGATAAGAGGCATCTTTGTTACTAGTCTAGCTGGTCGTTTTAGTGTATAAATTTATTTATATCCACTCAAAAGATATCGCGAACGAAATTGGCTTATAAGAATGGTAGTATATAGAGTGTTCCATAAGTGCAGGACCATACGAAAACTCTGTTCTTTTCTAAATATGTGAATGTATTAAGAGGAAAGTGTTGCAAATAATGTGTTTACAGTATCTAGTATTGGATATTTCTTTTAAAAGTCTGGAACGAGTCTTTACGGAGATGTTGCCACGTTTAAATAGAATTTATCCAATAGTCGCGGGTCTCCTGTTCATTTCGTGTTTCCTGCGTCTCCTTCCACCGTTCTGGGAAGGTATCTCTTTCTCTCGTTGCCATGTCAACGTGACAACATTGCCGTAACGTTTTGCTGTTGATATTGTAAAGAGAGTAGTGGCACAACGATATCTCCTAGGTTTTTTAAGTTATTTTCATACAACGAAATTTAAATATTCGTAAGAATTAACTGTTACAGTGACTTCGCATCTTGAATACAGCTGTGTTCTGGGTTGTCGCCCCGTGTAATTGCCTGATAACACAGGCAGCAAGTACCTCTGAAACGTCGGTAGATTTATACAAGAATATACGGCGCTATAACCTAGAAGAATCTATTTATTATAAAAATTCGTGATTTGTCGTCGTCGTCAACCTATTTGTAGCAAACCAATTTGTCTTCAAGAAATGACGTCATCAAACAATGTTACGTTACATTTGTTTACTCGGAATTGTTGTACCAACAATATTATATATTATAATAGAACACAACAATCAAATTGGTTTGGTTGTAATAGAACACAACAATCAAATTGGTTTGGTTGTAATAGAACACAACAATCAAATTGGTTGGCTACCAATTGGTTGGTTATAATAGATCACACGTTATCAAACAAACATTTGTTTACTCGGCATTGTTGCGTATACCATCACAACATTGTTGTACCAACATAACAATGCCGAAGAGGGGTTAGTTTAGTGTCTTACTCAAGATTTTAAGGTAGGTTGCGGGGGGTTGGGGGTTGGTTTAGTTTTAGTTTTAAAAACTTGACCGACCCCCCCCCCCCCCCCCGAGGAGCTCCGAAAGGCCCATAATTCTAACAATGACTGAGTAGTTATCATTTTTAGCGTTAGAGCGTTGCTTAAAACACTTGAGGGTGGTATCGAAACACAGTTTTGTGTATAATTTTGCTATGACAACATGTAATTTATCTTGTGATCTCATCCTATTGCCTCACATAAAAATACGAACATTTACGGGCCCCTATTCCACAAACAAGCCACGGTGGTCTAGCGGTTAGAACGCTGGCCTTGTAATCCTGGGGTCTCGGGTTCGATTCCCGGCGGTGCCCGAATTTATAACTTGTGTTGGGCAAGGCCGTGGTCTAGGCAACACGGAGTTTTCCTCCGTGGCATCCCAACAATTACTCCATTCACACACAGAAGAAGGCAATGGCAAACCACTTCTGGATCATCTGCCAAGAACGTATATGAACAGGTCCCAGTCCGAGAAAAGGATGGAAGGATCCTGTTCATATGGACCTGTCGTCAGACAGAACACTAAATAAATAATAATATATCCCACAAACGCTACATAACATGTAAAGCATGTTTGGTACTTCTGAAGTTACAACAGGTTTCACATGAAACCCTGCAATTGTCTCTACAGCCTAGCTGTTGGTTGGTGCGCCCTTGACGGGGTGTAGTCGGCGTGGAATCTGTTGCCTGTTACATTCCAAACGTTTCGTGAATATTCCGATATAGGAAATTTCCACAAATATGCTTGCTCTGTGGATCCCGCTACTCCGGTTAATGTGCGTCGTGTTTAACCAAACAAGTCTGCATCTTTGCGGTGAGTCTTAATGGTGTTAGTGGTACTTAAAGAATTTGAGTTTTTATGTTGAGGCCTTACGTGTCAGGGACTTAATGGAAAATAACCACTTCTCAGGAAAAGAATAAGTCTTATAATAATAATAATAATGTACATAAACTTTTCTGTAATACGATGAGTATTTGTTTCTCTCAAATAACTCCTGAGAAACTTGGCGTGTTGAAAGATGTGCTTCTTTTAAACTTAGTATCTGTCTGATATCTGAGGAAAACGACATAGAATTAAGAATATCATGTCTTGGGACCGACATTTGAACCCATGATCTCCCGAATATAATGCCGGAGTGCTAACCACTCGACGGCAGAGTTAGAATAATTTTTACTAAGGAATTATTTACTTCTCCGACTGAGGTGCTGGAGTAATTAACGGGGTGATTATCTTCTTCGATTGGAGTCCTAAATTTTTCTAGAAGCCTGTATTTTTAAATAGGTTCAACATGAGGAAAAATTTTGAAATTAAATTCTGACAGTGGCGACTCTGATACCTAGAAATGCAGGTGAAGCTGTGATGGAGTCTACGGTGGGGTCCGGCGGAGCCTGTTGGATCTCGTGGAAAGGAGGCGGAGATAATGAAAATCTGATGCTGCAATAAATTATATTTCTATTCAACTTAAATATTTAAGAGATGATAATGTTGCGTCATATTGTGATGATTATAATTGTTTAATTTTAACCGTCTAATCTAATCGATAGAAAGAGCATCATTTTAATATATTTTAAATATTGAATGTTAATTGTAGTAATAATGTTTTAATATTTTAATAGTTAATAAAATATTTTATTGTGATTAGACAATTAAACAATTAAATATTTAAATCACGTTAACTTTTACGGGTCATACGCTATGCTGGTCTGAAAAATAAGTCGTTAGGTTAGATGACCGAACGTCACGGTCTAAGGGTTAGTACTGCGGCCTTGTCATGAATTCCTGTGTTCCAATGTCATCACGGAGCCCTGATATCATGACTGAGTTTACATAACTTCGATATTTCCTTCATAAAATTATACCTGGAAAAAAAATTAAAATGGGAGGGACAATTTTTTCTAACAGTCGCTTACCTAATCAAGAAATTTCCCACCTAAGGTTTGTTAATGTTTTCTCAGGAACTTGTCTGTAATCGATATCCTGAACTAGGTGAATCCAAACCACCCCTTCCAACTTTTTTTGATCTGTTTATTAATATTATTACCCAAATTCGTTATTCCCGTCGGTGGTCTCTCTCTTTAAATCTTTCCTACGAAAATTCTGTGTGCATTTATCATCGGTCTCATGCGTGCTACATGTCCCGTCGTTATCCTCCTTGATTTGATAATCGTACCACCCCTACCATCCGTCGTTGCATGTCTGCAACATGGCCGGTTTCGAAATCGTCATGAAATAAACTAAGAAAAATTGTTCAGTCAAAGTGACTCAGTGACGTAATCGTGGAAGGTAAGGTTTCTGGAACAGGGGCCCCTCTCGCCTCATTTCCTCTGTCATTCTGCCTCTCGTAACAAATCATTTACGTCTGTCAGTCGTGACTTCAGAGTGAGGTACAATATTTAAATGTCAGTGGACTTGGAGGAGCTGAAACGGTTTTTAATGGGTTCAAGTAAGAGGATGAGCTGTGCGCGCTTTCTGCCCAGCTGGGCCCATAGTGACGTCATGTAGCACGTGGCGTGTGTGTACAATGGGGTGTGGATAGCGGCGCGCTGCGTTCTAATGTAAAGTCTTTCGCTTGTTTTAATTTCTTCCCCCCCCCCCCCCCCTCAAGGTTCTTCTAAATTTGGTATATTCTCTCATTCGATACAAATATTTTTGTTGGAGTTGATATTTAACGTGCTAAATGTCGCATACGAGGTGTTAGGACTCGTACTTTGTGGTTCCAGCTTCAAATCCCGATACGGAGACCGGGTGGTTGAGGCTTGTAGTCGGTTTCCTGACAAATGCTATGATAGTACCTTGACTGATTCCTTCCATGTCCTTCCTGATCCATGAATATTTCAATTTCAAATCTAAAAGTTCGTGACGATGGTGAGTTATTTAAATAAGTTCTTTGGATATTTTCTATCGTCTAAAAATAATAAAATTGAATGACGTATCGGAGATGGGGATCTTTCTCTAGGTGCCTGAAGACGGAGATAGAGCCCCATCTCCGAAACGTCGTTCAATTTTATTATTTTTAGACGATGGATAATATCCAAAGAACGTTTTATTTAAATATTTTAATTGTTTGGCAGCGTCGAACCAAAAATTGCTTTCCAAGTAAGACAAGAATCCAAAATTTTTATTAAACTTCAGATAGAGAGTAGAGTAGAAGGGTAGTGAAAGGGTTCAGGTGTTAACGGGGGATGATATTTTTACCAGTTCTGAAGTTTCTCGGGCGATGCCTGATCGTCGTCCTGATGAAGGTAGGTTAAAAAGCAGTTTAGCCGTTGGGAAGTGTTCAATTTTGTGACTAAGCGCCTTAAAATTGTTGTTGTTGTTTGTAAGAAGCACGAATCTCATCTAAATAGCATTTAAATTGATATTATTTTTTCTTGAAAAAAAATACATCGCGTCTATTACAAAAATCAGTTGATTCAGTTCTTTTGAAGGGAATATTTTCTGTTTATTCTGATAATCATACGAAACCCATAATACGCACTGTTGGGAAAATGCATGATTTATGACGGTTAAAGCAGGTGGTATGTATAGTTAACCACTGTGGCTTAAATGACGTCATTGTGAACGGCTAGGTGGCTTCCTGGTGAAGTTTGTGGTAACAATTCTTGTTTCATTGTTAAGATCGTTGGCCGCATTCATTCGAGACGCTGAAATTCTGGGATTCGTAGATAATTTTATCTTTAATTCAACAGAGCATTAAACTTTCATACTTGGAAGATTGTAGTTTGCCGATTGTCAAACTGGGACGGAAAAGTTTTTTTTTTTTTTGGAAAATTACTTACGAAACTGTGACGGAGAACTTTCAGAATTATGGCAGTAAATACATCTACCTGCATTTCGTGGTATCTTCGCCTTTATTGTCGTCCGTGTACGTCAGTTTAGATGCTTCATGACAGCGTTTGAAGGAACTAGAGTGATTTTCGAATCGAGTTTCAGTGTATATATTTATTATGGTCGATGTCTCACGCAAATATATTTTTAGACTTACAAATAATGGTTATCATTCTTTTCTGATTGACGGATCGGTAAAATAGCTTTTAGATTTTCCGTGGATAGACAGTTTCATCTGTAGGCCTGTCACACTGTGAAACTCGAGCTATCGGTGATTCGTTTGAATACGAGGTGCGATCGGAAAGTTTCAAGACTGCGCCTATAAAAACCCGTACACTTATCTGAGGTATTAAATTCATCCATCACCCTCGAAGTAGTTCCCCTGGGAGTGAACACAACGATCCCAGCGCCGCTGCCAAGCCTGGAAGCATCCCTGGAAATCTTTCTTTGTCAGCCTGTCAAGCACCATCTGCGATTCTGCCTGAATCTCTTCTATCGTCTCAAATCTCCTTCCCTTTAGCTGAATTTTCATCTTTGGGAAGAGGAAGAAGTCACACGGAGCTAAATCCGGCGAATAAGGAGGGTGCGGGATGACGGCCATGGTGTTTGAGGCCAAAAACTGCCGAACTTTGAGGGCGGTGTGCGCTGGCGCGTTGTCATGATGCGTCGCATGTGGAGTTCTTCCTTTAGAATCAGCTGACAGGTCCCATAGCCTATCCCAACAATGTCGCACAAGTCGTTGATGGTACGACGTCGATCTTCGTAACATGTTCGGGATTTGTGCTCGAAGATGGTCGTCCAGAACGCTCGTCATCATCGACAGAGGTTCGGCCATTTTTAAAACGTGAATGCCACACAAAAGTTTGTGCACGACCCATTGCGGACTCCCCAAATGCTTGCTTTAGCATTTTATAGGTTTCCGTAGCCGTTTTGGCGAGTCATTGGCAAAATTAGATTTGTTCATGAAAATCCGCCATTCCGAAATCGCAGGAGGGTCGGTGTAATGCACTACCAAAACGCCCGTAACTAAGAAACAAATGCTAATTCGATGATGCAGACTGGCACACTGATTCACTATGAATGTAGGCCGCACCCCCTAAAGGCAGAAGCTCGTACTACATCCGGTTCGCCCGCTATTGACACAGTCTTGAAACTTTCCGATCGCACCTCGTATGCTAAGTCTAAGTTTCTTGACAGTGGTTTGTAATGAAGGAAACATTCAGTTTCAGAAACACAGTGTCTTAATTCTTATTACGATGGAAGATAACCGAAATATCACGTGTACTAGCGTAAAGTTGACGGATAATTAAACGTTTCGTGTTGAACAATAATAAAGTTGTAGGATTTGAGGTTTTTACATCGGTGAGTCTAAAGAATGTTGTCTTCTGGGTTATTGCACCGTGTAGTCTGGTAGATTTCCGTCGAATCTACCAGACTTCACGGCGCAATATCCCAGAAGACAGCATTCTTAAATAATACAGTTTATTGCAGAGTTATCTTTGTAAACCTGATGAAAGTATTTATAGCATTTCATTACAATGTAAATTAATGTAGAATGCGCCAACACAGCTGTCCGACTGACACTAGACTCCCAACAATGCAGACTCTGTGGGCCCCCACCATAGCCTCATTTGCATATCATGCTACTAGAGTCACCACCGTCAGAAATTCAAATTTTTCCCGCGGCGCTCTCATACAGACGAGCGTGACGGACATCGGCTATTATATTATTAGTAGTTGATGTCTATAAACATGTTCATTGACGATATAATAATCATCGCTTTTATGTGCTATTAAAATCAAAGATACGCCATAATCACGCGCAATGAACATATGCTATTAAGAATTATGCACCGGGATTAATAATGTCTGCATGAAATGGGAATGATTCAAATTGACATATCTTTCTTGGAAATGTCTGGGGTTATGACATGGCTGCATCTTTTCATTTTTGAGGAAAACTCTATAATCCCGTAATTTCATATTTGTAGGCACGTATAGATCCAGTGGGCTACTTACTAAAACAACACTCCGCACGTGTTTTTATTAAATGAACACTGGACTGTAAATTTATACTAAAGCAGTGGCTCCAATAGTTCATTCAGAGACAATTATAAAGGAATAAAAATCTCAATAAGAGGTTTACTGAATAGTTAATCGTTTGTACAAAAAGACTTGCTACATCAGTGAACTTTCGTTACTGAAAGAAAGGTTCAAAACGTCAGAGGAAGGTGGGTTGAGACCACGGGAATCCCAGATGTGAAACCTAGGGGGCACCTTAATCCTAAATCTGGCCCTGAAAACTGCCATTACTTAACCTAGATCCGTTTCTGGGATGTTCGCTTTGCTCCATTTAATGGTAACCGAAATGTCAAGGTTTTGACTGTGTGACTGTAACTTTTACGATCAACTCTCGTATCGCAAGTAACTCCGGTGTCCGTCAGTTGACCTCGACGATGTGGCAAATTGAACTCAGATATTCTTGTGACGGCTAGACGAAAGAACTCTTGAAGATGGCTGTCTTCTGGGTTGTAAGTCTACCGACGTTTCAGATGTGAGAACCTGAAATCTCGTGAATATTCTTCGTACCATATGACCGAACGTCGATGAATTGTGCATAGCACTTCGTCGTATCGAGATGGCCTCAGGTTCGATTCTCTGTCGGAGACCGTCTGTCCTGGCTGTTTTTTAAAGTCTTTTCGAAGCAAATTGTGTGATAGTTACCTACAAGCAGTCCACGCGTATTGTCATATTATAATATTGTCATCCCATTAATGCGTCTAGGTCTGGTAAGTCGACTTTTACCTTCAGTTTTTATGTATAAAGTTTGTACATTTCGTCTTAAATATTCACCTCAGAACTTTTTCAAGCACTTTTATTCTTGAAGTATAATTTTCACTAAAGATTCACAGTCATACAAAAGAAAGTGTAATTATGTTGGCTTCACATATACACAACTCTACTACTCGCTGTACTGTTAGGATAGTGCCTTAAAGTAGTCCACGACAGCTTCCTCCCACATATTTCCCTACTTTGTATCTTCCGACGCTACGTTAAATGAACTTAACATTTCTTACAGTTTATTAAAACAACCGAACTCTAAGTTGCTGTGTTTTACTTAAAAGATGTACAATTTTTTCATCATTCATGTGCCTCAAGATAAATTGATCAAGCATTATTACATTTTAATATCCTACCCGCGGTGATAAAATGACGCTTGAGGAAAGACGTGAGGTAGACGTTAAGGTGGTGCGATCTGGTGGCCAAAGTGGGAACTATCGAACAAGGTGAATTTTCAAAGAACGCATAATTTTCGTAAGTTTTTTTTTTCTTTTCAAGTGTTGTTTATCGGCACACGCTGTATTCTGAGGCGAGACCATGCCACACATTAGAACCTGGCCTCTTAGCAAATACACAAGCGGATGGGTGGGTTGGTTTCATTGATTGACAATCTCTGCTCCCATATGCCGTCTGATCCGCACCGCGTCGCTGTCCTCGCAGTCAGACCACTTTTATTTGTCATCGTCTCATCATCTGGTGGCGTCACCGACTTAACGGACAGCTGGCCTATAACACCACGATCCATTGTTTGATAGAAACAAAAGACTGGCATGTCAGTTGCTGGCACTAAACCATGGAGGACTCAACTCATCTTTGGAATCGGTTCTCACCTGTCACCTGGATGTGAAGCTCCGTCTTCACAAAAAGAAGTCCATTCCATCATCAGATATTATAATTGTCAACAGTTATGTCTATTCGTGGTGACCTCGATTCGGCGCTAATGTATACGATGCAAGTTGATGTTGTTGTGGGTTTTTGCGAAGTGTTGATTTGTCGGTGGAAGCCAGCGGTTCGAAAGTCATACTGTTTACATCTTCCCGGTTGAAAATGGAATCTGTGGCAACAACCGACGAATCAACACTTCGCAAAAACCCAGGACAACATCATTATCATCCTCAAAGCCTTAAAAATCTTAAATCTCACAAAAATGCAAGTTGTTTTTGGGTTCGGACAACGTGAAATAATAACGAAATATTTATTTGTATTACAAAGTAATGCTAATATTTATTAGTATTAACACGCTAACGAAACTATTCTTATATACAAAAAATAAAATGGATTAAAACCGGTGGCAACAATCTTCAGGCTGCTTCTGTTATGGGCCCGTAGCGTCAAATGAGAGGACATTGCAAAAGATTAATTTGAAAATATATTAAAAAGGTCGTGGCTTCAGAAAACCACGATTTGAGAAACCTAGGATCAGAGCAAGGATAATACTGTTGCAGGTTTGTGACAGAAATCTATCGAAACGTTGACTAAAAAACGATTTTTTCAGCCAGCCATATGGTAATGCCCTGAGAAGGGGAGGAACCCCCCAACACACACACACAAGCTAGCACGAATAAGAAACCAGAACGATTTGTGTCCTACAATACAGGGTTATTCATAATTCCCTTACACATTACAAAAAATCGCTAGACTTGAATAGTGCAATGGATGGTAATATAGGACGTGCCGATAGAAAGAGAAACTCTCCAAGTTTATTTTACATACCTCATAAATTCTCAATGACCATGCGCTACTTCGTTGGCCACCCCGATCACCTGACCTGACGCCATGTGATCTCTTCTTATGAGGGGGGGGGGGTACAGCCTCTGCCACGGGATCTGCCTGAACTGCGAAGACGAATCATCGATGCCATCTCACAAATCGATCGTGACATACCGCAGCTGGTGTGGGCGGAAATGGATTATCGGCTTGACGTCTGCCGCGTCACAAAGGGCCGACACACAGAGCATTTATGAGGAATGTAAAATAAACTTGGAGAGTTTCTCTTTCTATCGGCATGTCCTATGTTATCATTCATTGCACCATTCAAGTCTAGCGATTTTTTGTAATATGTCAGGGAATTATGAATAACCCTGTATAATACCGTGTGTCTATGTGAACCAGGCGATCGGTGAATATCAAGGCTCCGTTTTGTGTTATGGAAGAAGCCGCCACTGGACGCTTTCTCTCGTGGGTGCTACCACCCACCACTCAATCGATACTTCGCTGGCGAGTTCGACTCACAGGGTATGAGACGTCAGGCGTTCTCTTCTGTGGCGAGTTGCAGTTCAGAGGCAAATCAACAGTTTCAAGCTAAGTAGAGCTCAAGAGCTCTTTGTCGCAGACGTACCTGTTCTCTGTGTAATCTCGTTGTCACATGATCTTATTGGCCTGGCAGACACAATGCTGCCACGATTTATGTCGACGTCTGCTTATTGTCGCAGAGCAAGGTGGCCATCTGGTGGTCGGAGGTGCATTGTGTTGGTCTGACCCAGAAGTCGTGCAGATAAATGCTTGATATATTGGCAATAAATGCTTGTCTGGGGAACGAAG